>NC_053022.1:118821175-119030096 GCF_003073215.2 Triticum urartu
CCATACAATAGGTATCATCTTGTTATCATATCATCTCGTGTGCCTCAAGTTTGTTCCCGCATATACACAATAGCTATCTTGGTTTGTGCATTGTGCAAAAGTGGCCATACAAAAAAAGAGAATAAAGCTTTTAAGCAAAGAAAAAGAGTGAACAAAGAGCTTGTAAGCAAGCGCCATAGCATCATACCACATTGTCATATAAGATCATCTTGGATCATAACACCGGGAACCATATATACATAGCATACTTGGGATAGAAGTTGTTGCATTTTTGTCTCCTATAGGTTGTGCACAAGTGTCGTATCCGCCTATTGAGCAATCATGCTAGCGTCTCTCTAGAGTTGTGCAACAAGAGCATTTTCCGTGGATTCCACATTTTGAGCTCATTCCTTGGTTGCACGGCCCCATTTATCTATCCGTGTGTGTGTTTCCGTGTGACACATATTGCTATTGGTCTACTTGTTTCACTTGCGAATTTGTGAATCTCTTTCAACATTATTGACTCTTGCTAACATTCTACATCAAATTTTTGTGCCACTATCCTCACCGAGCTCCACCATAAGCCTTATTTGTGTAGGTGTGAGAAACCGACAAGAATTGGTACCAATTGTGCTATTTCCTTGTCCACATTGGATTGATCATTGATCCACTTTCAACTTCGGTCAAGGTACATTTGGTATTCGTTCTTCTCTTTCTACCACTCACATTTTTCTCTTGGAGTGATGGATAGGCAAGGCATTTCATCTCCGGTCTTCCACAACAACGACGGCATGAACAACTACATCACCAAAGCGTCAATCTTCGATCTACAATGACAAATGCAAGGCGCACAATCAAGATTGAGAGAGCGCATCGAGAACCTCTCCACCAACATTCGTCACTCCGAAGCAAGGAAAAGGGACTACATCGACAACAAGCTTTCTGCACAAAAGGAGGATCAAGATGCAAGGATGGAGGAGATTCGGGCCTTGATCAAGTCTACTTCCCCTTCATCATCCTCAAGGCGGCGACATTCAAGTCATAAGTCTTCGGAGCACAAACAAGATGTACGCGCAAGTCGTCCACGTCCACATCTCCATGGCGACCACCATCACGTTCGTGATCAACCTCGTCATGAAGGGCAAGTCACCTCCAAGCAACATGTCCACGATGACGAAAAATGACATCTACGACGAGCTCAAGTGCGACAACGCCAACATCATCATGACGATGCTCACCAAGCGCAAATGCACAAGTCCCAACAAGCCCTACTTCACGCCAAGTCCAAGATTCATGAGCATAAGAGAAGACCGCGAGACGAGCACCACCAAGACGGAGCTACGGCTACAACAACCACTTCGGCATCTTCGCCAAGTGCTATCAAGGCATCTTCGCCTTTGGACGTACGGCATCTTCGCCTACACCCCACGAGTTCACCTACATCGACATCTTCAACAACGAGGCGACCACCTACGAGCGAGGGCGACACTTCCATCTTCGGAATCCCCTCAAGGAAGATGGCCGAGCATGGGACATTCCCTTCGGTCATGGAGACGAGCTATGAGGTGCCACATCATATGGGCCTCCAACAACAAGACGGTGACAAAAAGGTTGAACAAGGGCCATCCCCTTCGACCATGGCGACAAGCACGAACCTCTTCAACAACATGAAGACGGCGCCCATATTGGACTCATACTTCGAGTCAAGCTACAAGACCGCTCATGAGACCTTCTCTTTGGTCTTCAAGGAGAGTGATGATGTGCCATATTCGGCCTTCATCCACGGCTACGACCACGACATGATTGAGCATGGAGACATTTGCACCAACATCTCTCCGACAATGACATGTGACGAGATGCCCCAATTGCCATGTGAGAAGAGCCACCACCACATGAGTGACATGAGTGACTCCACCACACATGACATTGAGAGCAGTTCCTATGAGAGGATGAGTGTGACCACCACTAGCCCCACACTTGAGAGCATGCCACACATCCTATGTGAGGTTGAGAGCCATTTGAGTGACTCCACCAACCATATGAGTGAGAGCATCCGAGAGGGAGTGAGTGAGCCACAACACTTAGTGAGTGAGGTAGTTGACATGGCATGTGAGGCCACTTTGATTTCTAACGACTTAACCTCTACTCCTAGTGTGTTTTATTCTTTGGTGCTAGGTCTCCTACATGACGACACGCCTATCCTCGACGAGTCCATACCTCCAATGGAGATGATCATGGCCATGGTGGACGATGCTACACCCCCCACATGGTTCCATCACGATGAAGATTACCATAACTTATTCTTCGACACCTCACCTACAACACATGAGAGACTCTCCAAAGGTAACATAGGTGATGGTGCTTCTCTTGTCCCACTAGTGGACTATCTTACCAATGATTGCTTGCATGATGTTGATCCACCTATTGCCATGCTTCATGCTAGTGCGACTTCTTCATGTCATGACTTACCAATTTATGATGACTATGATGATGATCATGTTGATTTGCCTAGTTGTGATGCTATGCTCCATAGGATATCATGTGAAAATTCTATTGGTCACATCATGTTTGACAATCCATTAACCTTGTCATATGCTATGAGTGAGATATCCCATATTGCATCATTTCAAGCTCAACATAGTGACTATGCATGCCCCGTTACAATAAATCCCATTTGCACTTATGGCATAGATGACGAGATGATGGTCATTGGCTTTTGTTTTTCTTGTGATGATATTGACATGCTTCCTTTACATGATTTGCGCAATTCATCTACTATGCCATGCCATGATCACATTGTTCCAAATATGCATTGTTTTGGATGTTGTTAATATTCTCCGTGTGATGTTTCCACTAATGATCATGAGGAGACCCCCATAGTTTCCTCATGCGTATTAGGAGATTTTGATGCATTCCATACATTGCATGATTCCCATAATTGCTTGCACCATATGCATTCCATGAACAACAATGCTCTACATATTTCTTGTGATGCATTACACAATTTGAGTCTCCATTATGCTATACATAACAACAAACCTCTCATGATGGATGACATGTTTCCATATCACGCATATCATTTATTCGATCATTGGATATTTTGTGCTAACCAACACAAGCACGTGCGCATCATGATGGATGATGTGTACATCTACCACGCACACACAATTTTCCCTTTGTCTTTGTTTTGTGTAGGTACTCACGTATACTCGTCAACCTCTCAATCCCAAGAGTTGACGAAACGAGCTCTTGAGAGCATAGATGACTTGGGATCCCGTGAACTATCCTTCCCACCGCTCTCTTCGCGCAACGACTACGCGCATCTTTCTCATTTGGCTCTCCCACGGCTTCATGATACGTTTCAGCAAATGATGAGTGGACAGGTGCAAGATGTGATAAACAGATTTGAAGAGGACATGGAGAAGATAGATGGCATGGAGAAGACGTTTGAAACAAAGCTCGATAACAAGTTTGCTGAATTGCTTTCGCGTTTTCCACCACCACCACCGGCTGCTCCTGCCGCACCTCTGCAACAACAACAACACCGACTACCTCCACGTCGGGAAACAGCCCTCCGCCGAGCGAGCCGTGTCCCTCTTCAGTCGGGCCAAACTGTTGGTGCTGCTGTTGATACTTCTGTGGCTCCTACTGCTGATGTGGAGGAGGATGATTATGTGGGAGATTATGAGGATGAGGTTGATCAAAATCAGAACTACATGCCACCACCAGCACAGCAACCACCAGGCCATCCCCATGCAAATAATGGCAATGGTAGGGCTCACCCTCAGGTACGAGATCATGACCATCTCCCTAAACTAAAATTGAATATTCCACCATTTGAGGGTAGATATGTTCCTGATATATATCTTACTTGGGAGTTAGAAACTGAACAACGATTTACATGTTTACAATATCCCGAGGAGAGACGTGTTCCTGCTGCTGTTTGTGCTTTCACTAGTTATGCATGTGTTTGGTGGTCTGAGCATTGTAGATTATATCCTATTCCGGCTACTTGGGCTGCTTTGAAAACTGCTATGCGTACTCGTTGGGTTCCACCATAATATCAACGTGAATTACTTCAAAAATTGCAGCGCTTAAGACAGGGAAAAAATTCTGTAGAAGAATATTATCAGGAATTACAAACTGGCATGATTAGATGTGGTATTGTTGAGGAGAATGAAGCTATGCTTGCACGTTTTATGGGTGGATTAAATAGAGAGATTCAGACGATTCTAGAGTATAAGGAGTATACTAATATCACTCATGATGAGGACATCAATACCATTGTTACACCCACAGCCCCTACTGTTACATATTGATGAGGACATCAATACCATTGTTACACCCACAGCCCCTACTGTTACATATACTGGACCAATTACTAGAGCTCGCGCACGCCAACCAACCCACAACATAGCCAACAAACAAGAACACCCCCCAACCCCATCACACCGTCCAAAAAACAATAAACAATAAACACACCATCCCCTCTCAGACCACGAAAAACCCCCCAATTCACAAAAAAAATCACCAAACGAATACATAAGATAAAACGCCTCTCAAACCAACTCACATCAAAACATCAAGACAACTAAAACCACACAAAATCCACTTCACAAAACACCCACCCAGACACAACAAAACTAAGACGACTCAATATAACACATAGGAAGATATAACAATAACACTACACATAACCGCTTATCACTTATCACTCCATCTAGCACTTGGAAATAGCTCGAAGCTGTAGAAGTGCAGGATCCGCCAGGACATCTGAGCGCGGACTATTACACTGTTTAATAGCAGCCAGGCTCGACCACCCTTCCATCATGGACACCCAGTAGCATAACCTCAATTATCTTCACACGAAACATCAGATCTGCTACCCCAACAAAAACCACCCACACCCAAAGGAAAACCACGTGCATCATCTACTTCCACACGTTCTGCTACACCGGCGCCTCCGTCGGCTGCCACCTCCAACCGTGATACAATAAAGCAGGCACAATCACCACTATCTGCCAAGAGCACACCTTCTGGGCCTGCAAAGAGCTCTTCTTCATCCATGGCATCAACAGAGCAAACACATGATATTATTTGTCGACGTTGCAAGGGTGGAGGTCATTATGCGAGAGAATGCCCGTCTAAGCGTGTGATGATTGTTACTGAGGATGGTGGGTATGAGTCCGCTAGTGACTATGATGAGGAGACTTTGGCTCTTATTACACGTGACGAACACGGTGGAGACGATTCTGATCATGAGACGCAATACATGGCTCCTGAAGATGCTGACAGGTATGAACGTTTAGTTGCTCAACGTGTTTTGAGTGTGCAGGTTACACAAGCTGAGCAAAATCAGAGGCATAATTTGTTCCATACAAAGGGAGTTGTGAAGGAACGTTCTGTTCGCGTGATCATAGATGGAGGGAGCTGCAATAACTTGGCTAGCATGGATATGGTGGAGAAGCTATCTCTCACCACAAGACCACATCCACATCCTTACTACATCCAATGGTTCAACAACAGCGGCAAGATTAAGGTAACACGTACTGTTCGTGTGCATTTTAGTATCTCTACATATGCTGATTATGTTGATTGTGATGTGGTACCTATGCAAGCATGTTCCTTATTACTTGGTAGACCATGGCAATTTGATAAAAATTCTGTACACCATGGTAGAAACAATCAGTATACTCTTGTTCATAACGATAAAAAATATTACTTTGCTTCCTATGACTCCTGATTCCATTTTGAAAGATATATTAATAGAGCTAATAAAGCAAAACAGGAGACAAATAAGAGTGAAAATCAGATTGTGGCAAAAGAATTTGAGCACCAAATGAAGCCTAATAATAAACCATCTACTGTTGTTTCTGAAATTAAATTGAAAAGTGCATGTTTACTTGCCACCAAATCTGATATTGATGAGCTAGATTTTAGCAAATCTGTTTGCTATGCTTTTGTGTGCAAAGAGGCATTATTTTCATTCGAGGACGTGCCTTCCTCTTTGCCCCCTGCTGTCACTAACATTTTGCAGGAGTTCGCTGACGTCTTTCCACAAGACGTGCCATCGGGATTACCACCTATTCGAGGGATTGAGCATCAAATTGACTTAATTCCAGGTGCTTCACTACCCAACCGTGCACCATACCGTACCGATTCAGAGGAGACGAAGGAGATTATGCGTCAAGTACAAGAACTGCTCGACAAAGGTTATATACGCGAATCCCTTAGTCCTTGTGCTGTTCCTATCATTTTAGTGCCGAAAAAGGATGGTACGTCGTGTATGTGCGTTGATTGTAGAGGCATTAATAATATTACTATTCGTTATCGTCATCCTATTCCTAGGTTAGATGATATGCTTGATGAATTGAGTGGCTCTACAATATTCTCCAAAGTTGATTTGCGTAGTGGATACCATCAAATTCGTATGAAATTGGGAGATGAATGGAAAACAGCATTTAAAACTAAGTTTGGATTATATGAGTGGTTAGTCATGCCTTTTGGGTTAACTAATGCACCTAGTACTTTCATGAGGTTAATGAACGAAGTTTTACGTGCTTTCATTGGACGATTTGTGGTAGTTTACTTTGATGACATATTGATTTATAGCAAATCTTTGGAGGAACATTTGGAACATTTACGTGCTGTTTTTATTGCTCTACGTGATGCACGTTTGTTTGGAAACCTTGGAAAGTGCACCTTTTGCACCGACCGAGTATCTTTTCTTGGCTATGTTGTTACTCCACAGGGAATTGAAGTTGATAAAGCCAAGATTGAAGCTATTGAGAGTTGGCCGCAGCCCAAAACGGTCACACAAGTGAGGAGTTTCCTTGGCCTCGCTGGTTTCTATAGGCGTTTTGTGAGAGATTTCAGCACCATTGCTGCACCTCTCAACGAGCTTACAAGAAGGATATACCTTTTGTTTGGGGTACCGCACAGGAAGAAGCCTTCACGGTATTGAAAGATAAGTTGACACATGCTCCTTTACTCCAACTTCCTAATTTCAATAAGACTTTTGAGCTTGAATGTGATGCTAGTGGAATTGGATTAGGAGGTGTGTTATTACAAGATGGAAAACCTGTTGCATACTTTTCTGAAAAACTGAGTGGGCCTAGTCTGAACTATTCTACTTATGATAAAGAATTATATGCTCTTGTTCGGACCTTAGAAACATGGCAACATTATTTATGGCCCAAGGAATGTGTTATACATTCTGATCATGAATCTTTGAAACACATTAAAAGTCAAGCAAAACTGAACCGTCGACATGCTAAATGGGTTGAATTCATTGAGACTTTCCCTTATGTGATTAAACACAAGAAGGGTAAAGAAAATGTTATTGCTGATGCCTTGTCTCGTCGTTATACTATGCTTTCACAACTTGACTTTAAAATATTTGGTTTGGAGACCATCAAGGATCAATATGTTAATGATGCTGAATTTAAAGATGTATTGCAGAATTGTAAGGAAGGGAGAACTTGGAACAAGTTCGTTCTTAACGATGGATTTGTGTTTCGTGCTAACAAGCTATGCATTCCAGCTAGCTCCGTTCGTCTTTTGTTGTTGCAGGAGGCGCATGGAGGAGGATTAATGGGACACTTTGGCATCAAGAAGACGGAGGATATACTTGCTACACATTTATTTTGGCCAAAGATGAGACGGGATGTTGAGCGTTTTGTTGCTCGCTGCACTACATGTCAAAGAGCTAAGTCACGACTCAATCCTCATGGTTTATATATGCCTTTGCCTGTACCTAGTGTTCCTTGGGAGGATATATCTATGGACTTTGTTTTAGGTTTACCTAGAACAAAGAAGGGGAGGGATAGCATATTTGTTGTTGTGGATAGGTTCTCGAAAATGGCACACTTTATACCATGTCATAAAAGCGATGATGTTGTTAATGTTGCTGATTTGTTCTTTCGTGAAATTATTCGCTTACATGGTGTGCCAAATACTATTGTTTCAGATCATGATACTAAATTTCTTAGCCACTTTTGGAGATGTTTATGGGCTAAGTTGGGGACTAAGCTGCTTTTTAGTACTACTTATCACCCCCAAACTGATGGACAAACTGAAGTAGTCAATAGAACATTGTCTACTATGCTTAGGGCTGTTTTGAAGAATAACAAGAAAATGTGGGAAGAATGCTTGCCTCATATTGAATTTGCTTATAATCGTTCATTGCATTCTACTACTAATATGTGCCCTTTTGAAATTGTGTATGGTTTCCTACCTCGTGCACCTATTGATTTGTTGCCTCTTCCATCTTCAGAGAAGGTTAATTTTGATGCTAAAGAACGTTCTGAATTGATTTTAAAAATGCATGAGTTAACTAAGGAAAACATTGAGCGTATGAATGCTAAATATAAAGTTGCTGGAGATAAGGGTAGAAAACATGTTGTGTTTGCGCCTGGAGATCTTGTTTGGTTACATTTGTGTAAAGATAGATTTCCTAATCTGCGCAAATCAAAGCTAATGCCACGTGTTGATGGTCGTTTTAAGGTTTTAGAGAAAATAAATGATAATGCATATAAACTTGAGCTACCTGCAGATTTTGGGGTTAGTCCCACTTTTAATATTGCAGATTTGAAGCCTTATTTGGGTGAGGAAGATGCGCTTCCGTCGAGGACGACTTCATTTCAAGAAGGGGAGGATGATGAGGACATCAATACCATTGTTACACGCACAGCCCCTACTGTTACATATACTGGACCAATTACTAGAGCTCGCGCACGCCAATTAAATTACCAGGTACTTCCGTTTCTTGGTAATGATTCTAATGTTCATGAGATTATGATGCTGTCTAAATTGGATACATTTGTTTTGCTTACAAATGAAGGGCCTAGCTTGGAGAAGGATGAACATTGGAGCAAGAACACGCATGGAGTTGATGGCATGCGCAAGGGGATCAAGAACGGAGTTACAAGTGATGATTTCAGGACTTTGAAGCCGCCATAAGGAGTGCATGAAGCCTTGGACGAAATATACAAGATGCCACTTCATAATATTCGTCCATTGGCTATTCTAGGTGCTGCGTCACCTTATTAATGGGCCAGGCCCATGTAATTTCGAAATACTTAAGTATAGGCTATTTTTAGAGTCCGTATGTGTGGGGAAACAAGAGTTAGGGTTGGTTTCGGACCCCACCCTCAAGGGCCACGAAATTCCCCCCTTTTCCTCCATATATACAACCCTTAGGGCATCGTTTAGACTTTGGGTTTTGTTTAGATTAAAAGTTCGCCATAGCTGCAACTTCGCGTACTTCGTTTGTGTCCAACGACCAGACCAAGACGTCACAGAACCCCACCTTGATCAATAAAGCTTTCATCTTATATTCGCAATATCCCGATTGCAATCTCAGTTTCTTGCTTGTTCTTCGTTTTTCGCAGGAAACGGACCCTCGTGGTCAGGTTGATCGTGCTCCGGCGTGGTCAATAACCCTCGGAAGTTGGTTTAGCGATTGCTAAGGCGCGACGTCTCGCACGTTCGTAGTCGGATCGTCAAGGTCGACTCCCACAGAAAACGATAGCCACCATCTCATCGAAACATCGGGACACCTTAGCCTCTATCAATACCGCTTCTCGCTTCTTGCTCATTTTACCGTGTTCACTTTGCATGCTATGCTTGCTTCTATGCCTTTGCCATGCAATTGTGACCCTTGCTTGCATCTACCCATGATTCACCATTATGCTATTTCTATGTGTATTTGCATGCTTGGTGGAGATCCCTGTTGCTATTGCCAAGTTTATCATGTGCCTCATGCTATTGATGCTATTTTGCTCATATCTTGCCTTCATGCTTGTGATGTGTCTTGTGCATTATTCATGACTACCATTTGCATACATGACATACTTGACATGATTCCTTCTAGTACGTTGCATCTTCGCACTACTAGCTTGCTTGCCTTGATTCATATGATTGCTTGCTTTGTTGCATCACCCATGTTCCCTTGTTACTTGCTTTCTTGGGTTGATGACGTATATATTCATGCCTCTCACATGATATATTTTGTTCATTGTCGCTTGCCTCCAATTGTTGCGTCTATGATTATTGATCTTGGAGACTTGGACACTTTACTTGTGATGCATGCTTGCTTGATTGCGCCTATTCTATTTGATTGTTCTCACATCATATGCTTCTGTACTATGAAATGCTCCCTTGCCATTTCTTATGATGAGCATGATACATCCACTTGTTGGGTATCTTACCACAGGAATGATAGGTTTTGCATCTCCGCTAACCTCATTTGTTTTTCCGAGTGTTTGTCATGTTCTTTCATTTTGAAGGATTCACAAGGCGGTACCATCATGAGACAATTTGGTCATGTGAAGGCATACACGATGTGCAACACCAACATTTGCGAGAATCTCCTAAAGGTGAATTCATTCCCTTTGAGCCATCCTCAATTACGCATATTGGATGGGTCACTCTTTCATTGTTGTCTTCTTGTTGTTGTCTACATGATACATCTCGTGAACGGAGGAGCGACATGGGAGATTGGCTCTATGGACCTTCAAGTTGAGGAGTGCTCGGACTTAGTGGATTCACCATCGGACCACCACTTCTACCACAACATTGAGCTATGGTACAACACCACCCATAACAAATTTGCATCTTATGCATGGATTGACTCACATTATGATTGCCTTGTTGCATCTCTTTCCATGTCATCCATGATATATGAGCTTGTGAATTTCCTTAGAAAATTTGTTGTGATCTTTCTTGATGGCATATTCATACATCATGATCATATTGCCCACCATCAATTGCATGATCACATAGTCACATTGAGCACCAATTACCATGTTCATGATTTTGATACACCGTCTCTCTATGACATCATTTTGCACCGTGGTTGCATTTATCATTTTGACAACACAATTGTGTGCATAATGAATGTTTTCGCTCCCATGAATGCTTTGCATACCATTCCATCTCTTTTGGATAAGCTTCATGCACCTTGTCATGCTCAATCTTGTTGCACAGACTCATTCTTACATGATGGACACTTTGTGTGCTCTAACCATTGTATTTCCGAGTGTCGTTTGTGTTTGCTATTTTTGCATGTATAGCACTCCGGCGACACCTTGGAGTACTTGGATTGCGCAACGTCTTCCACTCCATCCAACTACAAGTCCGTCCACGACAACCGTTTCCATGGTGATGAGGTTTTCGATCCGATGTCGGATCTTTCCCAAGGGAGGGGAGATGATGCGGAGCATCCTACGATCATCCCCATGTACACTTCGACTACTCCCCAAGCCCCAAGAGGACATGTGATGAGACCTCGACCATACACCATTGGACACAAGGTGAACTCACTCCTCTTCTAACCGTCACTTTCCACATATGAGACATGGCTACTACCTCATGCATGGACCTTGCATATACTCAGGTACAACCGAGACAACCATGGAGGATCCAAGGACCAAGGCCAAGCTTGGAAGAGGAGAAGGAAGAAGAAGCAAGGACAAGCTTCTGGAAAGCCCGAAACTTCCGGCCTCCGCCCGGAACTTCCGGCCCCTGGACCTTTCGACCTTCCTGGAACCTCCGGCCCCGGAATCCAGACCAGCCCCGAGCGCGCCAACTCTCTAGATAGCTCGGAACCCGGCCAGAACCTGCCCGGAACTTCCGGAGCCCGGAACTTCCGGCCCCACCCGGAACTTTCGGCCTGCCTGCGTGCAAAGACTCGGGCCAAGGGCCCATGTATCCCCCCTATCACTTACCCCTTCGTGGGCTAGCACTATATATACTCCCCCACCTCCTCCTAGTTAGGGTAGCATTGTGATAGCTCATTTGAGAGATAGAGCTTCCCTCATCCATATCGGATCTACTCCTTGAGAGAGACCGCGACCCCTCTTCGAAGAAGATCCACCTTGGATTCAAGCCCCCTTTACGGGAAGATCCCCTTGTGGATTCAAGACCTCACGGAGAAGAACCGGTTACCCTATGTATCGTCCTTTGTTGGATTTGGATCGTGTATCTCTTTGTGTTTCGAGGATCTAGCACATGTGTGACTATTTCTTGTTGGTTGAGTGATTCTCTCGCGTTTCCCCTCGTGATTTCCCTCGTTTTCCCCCTCGTGTTCCTCGTGTTCTTCGCGGGATCCGCTCCTTTCGTGAAAGATCGGGCCACTAGGGTTCTACCCTACATCACCCTCTCAACTGGGCCTTGAGCGAACTTAAGGGAGTCCATTTGGGCCAGCGACCGCAATATGGTCGTGTGCACGGCGCCGGAGAGGGTGCCACGTGGAAGGTGTTTTACAACAAGGGCCTGAAGGCCAAGAAGTAGAAAAATAAGTTTAGTCAGGCGGACATTGACGAGAAGGTGAAGCTTGCGTTCGAGAAAAAAGTAGCTGAGGACGCGAAAAAAATAGCCGAGGAGAAAAATGAGTTGCTACAGCAGGCAGTCAATGCAACTGTAACTGCCTGCAGAAATTATTTCGCTACTAACTTGGTCCCGGCTATCATCAACTGGACGAAGGAAAATCTAGACAAGACGGTACATGATTTCCCGTTGCCCAGTTTCGTTGCGAGCAACTTCGTGAACAACAAAACCACGTAGCATCACTTTCTCATGCAATCGGGCCTCCTCTCGCACCCGCACCCGCTCATAGCAGCCCTTCCTCAGTCTCTGGCGCGCTAGGCAGGACTTTGTCTTTGGCTAAGCTCGACGCCCTCATGGTAATTACATGTCGCACGAACATATATATCTAGAATATTCCATTTCCGTTGCCTTTCGGATGTTTTACGCCGCAGACATGTGTTTGCAGGCCGACGAAACCCCGTGCACCGTACTCTACTTGATCAAAGGCCAGAAGTTGGATGTGGGAATGGGGGTGATAATGAAGCCCTTGGATCTCACGTTCCACAACCAGCCGATGCCCGCTGGGCACTTCAGGGTTACCTTGTCGAGTGTGACATTGGGGCACAAGGATTTGCCTCCTCCATTACGCCTAGGGGGAGAGGACGACGAGACCCCGTCGCGGATTGGAAGCTGCAAGGGTTGGGTGCTGCTATGGCCGAAGAATTTTCTTTGTCTGGAGCCGGCCGAGAGCATACCAGTAACCACACATCAACAAGCATGTATGGAGACCACCACACTGCCTACGCAATTACCAGCTCCTGTAGTGCCGGGCGAGAGCGGCGGACGACGTGATGAAGGGGGTGCTATAGTACTGGCTGATGTAATCGGTCCCGTAGAATAGAGAATGGATGATGAGACGGAGGAGATGGAGGACCCAATGGGTTTCCTCAATACAAACGCGTATGAGGGTGACTTAGATATGATGAGTCAACCATATGACGAATCAGGCTATCAGCATGCTAATGAGGATATGGATGATGTACCTAGGCAGAAACGTCGTAGCAGGGATTGCAAGAAGTCGATCTTCATGAAATCCTCATAGGACACGCCTGAAGATGCCGCCTCAATACAGGCTCAACTAGCCGGGGGTCGTATAGTGCTTAGCGCGGCAACACTAGGGCATTGGCTAAGGAAGGGTCTGGAAGGTGTGCCTAAGAAAAGGAGAGGAAGTGACCGAGGAAGATAGCTGCCTCCAAACAAGCTAGAGCACATAGAAGCCAGACGGTGGATTGTGAAGAGCGTGTACCCGTGAAAGGTGCGGCCATGTTCCATCTCACGGGCGAGCCGATGCTACCGCCGAAACCGCTGGAGGCACTATCAGGGGATCTCAGGAGACTGCACGACCATGTGCTGTCGACTGAGAAAATCCTACTAGCCTCGAAGGATCTAGGATATCCGACATACGCGGCTCGTGTGCCTGAGAGGAAGTGCTACATTGACACACGGCCTGCGGAGGTGTTCTTCCTGTGGTTTGACCATATCTTTGAGATGTTTCTGATAAGGCGGCTCGATTTTACAATCGTCCGCCTTTTTGCGCTACATATGAGCTCCGTCATGAAGAGAGAAGAAGTCTCGCAAATCTGTGTGGCGGATCCGTACTACATGCACGAGTCTTTCTTGAGTCTCGACGACATTGAGCGTGAAACTGCTAGGGAGTACCTCCAAAACTTCATGGTACGGAATAAGGACCAGGAAATTGTCCTCCTGCCTTATCATCCAAAGTAAGTCAGTTCCGGACAACCCTTTCGTACATTTAAATCATTCCTTCTCGCTCATATGGAGAATAATTTGAGGTGTCTTTTCCCCGCAGCAATGGGCGCACCGTCCTTATCATTCTTTACCCGCGAGTCTCCCACGCCGTGTATTTTGACCCTACCAGAGACTATGAGAAGAAGGATTACACCCACATAATGAATATTCTAGATGGTGCTCTCTAAGGCTTCAGCATTAGGGGTGGCCACCTGCAGATCAGGAAACAAAGGAACAAGAAGTTGGGTTTCTCGCATAAAACTAACTTCTGCTGCATCCATGTCCCAAAACCAAGCAAGACAGATGGATTCTACCTCCTCCATCTCATGATTGAGTTCAACACGGATCACCAAAAGCTTCGTATGACAACCAGAAACGATGATCATATCCGCAAGTGGGTAGAATCTCATGGTGAAGCGGATTATAAACTTAGAGATGGCTTCTTTCACATCCAAAGGGACATTGCGACGATCATCATGAAAGAAGTCATCGATGAGAAGGGGATGTTCCACCACGGCCCTATATCGCGAGCTGACGTCCGAACTCGCATAGGCATGCAACGTCATGACATCGCCGTTCAAGAAGCTAGGGTCCATCCTTGATGATATGGAAGGATGGAACTTCTAGTGATTTACGATGCCGATGATGATGATATGTGTCGGTTGAACTTGTATACTTTCTGTAGCGATTAAACTTTGTGATGTCCACGGTCCCTGCCAAACTTGCGTAACGCTACTTTGTTAGTTTGGGTATGATGACATGTGTACCTCTAGTTAATTAGTTTGCGTACTATATGTTGCGTCTAGTTGCTAACCCTTTCTTTTTCGTGTTGCTCTAGTATATTTTGTTGCATATGATCGTACATTCTCTTGATGAAGATGCATCTGTAACAAGTACCTAGATTCTTGCTGGCGAAGGGGTGCTATTTCGTGTATGAAGGGAAGGTTCCGGGAGTGTATGATGAGTGGTATGAGTGTCAGGCGCAAGTGGAGGGGGTCTCGGGCGCCAGTCATAAAGGCTTCAAAAGTAGACAAGAAGCACAAGCTAGTTACTTGAGGTACACGCTAGCGCGAGAGAAGCCTCATAACTGTCACCTCATGTACTGCATAGTTCCGCTATCACTCATACTAATAGCACTTCTCGCGTATATCATTGTTTAGATGGATGATGTTGTAGTTGCGAGTATTCGAGACTTGCATGTATCGCTATTTTTGAGATGATGACGAGAGACCACTTTGTGTTGGATGATGATTATGATGAGACTATTTGTATGTATATGCTATGATTACATTTGTGGTCTCGCAGCCATTTGTATGTGTATGATGATTACATTTGCATGTGCTAAAGTTTCTTGTATAAAGCCTATTCAAATACAAAACAAATATGCAGGAAAAAACAAAAACTAATAAGATTAGTAGTAGCAAGTGGAGAAAAGTTAGCAGCAGCGTGCCACTAGCAGTAGCGCGGCCTAATAAAGTACGCTAGAGCTATTAGCAGTAGCACGTTTTCATACCGCTCGTTGCTGCTACGCTTGTATAGAAGTAGCGCGGGCAGACACACGCAGCTGCTACAGGTTAGCTATAGCGCCGTATCAGTAGCGTGGGACCCCAAGATACTGCTACACCAAAAACCTGCGTTGATGCTAGGTTTTTCCCTAGTAGTGTGTACATTTCTTTCAGCTGCGACATTTTACATTATATACCATTTTTATTATGCTAGTGAGTCATCAATATCATAAGTTTTTTTATCTAGCTTTGCACTTGATTCACCTCTAGGATGAGGGGAGGTAAGGAATTGCCATCTAGCTCTGCACTTGATTCACCTTCTCTTTTGAATAGACTTGCAACACCACCACCTGCTATTAATTCTGATATGTCAAAAGTTATTGATGATGCTACTTGTGCTATGAATGATGCTTATGATGATTCTAGTACCTTGCTTGATAAGACTGTGCCACTAGGTGAATTTCTCGATGAACAACTGGCTAGAGCTAAAGATATTGAGAATGCTGAAATTGATGAAGTCTTTGAAACTAAGAATTATGAATGACCTATTAGATCTAGCTCTCCTAGATATGAATTGCCTAAGATACCTGAGGATTATGTTATGGATGGAGAGGTTGCTAGGGATTTTCTTGCTTGTAAAGATAGAGATGATCTTAAGAAATTAGTATGCAAGTTGAAAGAAAACTCTTTGAATGCTAGAATGAAATGTGATCCTAAGTTTGCTACTTCACCTATATTTGTTACTGATAAGGATTATGAATTCTCTATTGACCCAGAGTTAATCACTTTGGTTGAATCTGATCCTTTCCATGGCTATGAAACTGAAACTGTTGTGGCACATCTTACTATATTAAATGATATAGTCACTCTTTTTGCTTATGACGAGAAAATTCGCTACTACTATATTCTCAAGTTATTTCTATTCTGATTAAAGGGTGATGCTAAGATATGGTACAATACTCTTGCTCCTGGTTGTGTGCATAGTCCCTAGGATATGATTTATTACTTCTCCGAAAAATATTTTCCTGCTCTAAGAAAGAAGCTGTCTTATAGGAAATATTTAACTTTGTGCAAATTGAAAAGGAGAGTCTCCCACAAGCTTGGGGGAGGCTTCTGCAATTACTTCATGCTTTGCCTGATCATCCTCTCAAGAAAAATGAAACGCTTGATATCTTTTATAATGGACTAACCGATGCTTCTAGGGACTTGCTAGATAGTTGTGCTGGTTGTGTTTTCAGGGAACGAACTGTTAAACGAGCTAAGGAATTATTGAATAATATAGTGAAGAATTATGATGATTGGACACTGATGAGGACATGGCTACCACAGTTACACCCATATCCCCTACTGTTTGACATCTTGGAATAGTTGCTAGAGCTCAGATACGCCAATTAAATTATCAGGTACTTTCGTTTCTTGATAATGTTTCTAGTGTTCATGAGAATATGATGCTGCCTAACTTAGCTACATTTGTGTTGCTTGCTATTGAAGGGCCTAGCACGGACAAGAAGGTTGAACATTGGAGCATGGTCAAGCACGGAGATGAAGGTGCGTGCGAAGAGAACAAGAATGGAGGTTCAAGTGGAGATTTCCGGACTTTGAAGCCACCATGATGACATACAAGAAGATGGACGAAATATACAAGATGGCCTTTCAGAAATTTCGTCCATAGCTTATTATTGGTGTTGCGCCATCTTATTTTGGGCCAGGCCCATGTAATCTATTTTTAGAGTCCATATTGTAGGGGAAACGACTTAGGAGGTGTTTTAGTCCCACCTTGCCAAGGGTGGACAAAATCCCCTCTCTTTTCCCTATAAATATAGCCCTTAAGGCATCGTTTAGACTGGGGTTTTATTTAGTTAAAAGTTAGCCATCGTTGCAACTTCGTGTACTTCGTTTGTGTCCAACGACCAGACCAAGACCGCTTATGAAACCCCACTTTTATCAATACTTCATCCATACTCGCAATATTCAGATTGCTTAATCATATTCTTGCTTGTTCTTCGATTGCTTGTAGGAATAGACCTTCGTGGTCAGGTTGATCGTGCTCTAGCGTGGTCAATAACCTCTCAGAGTTGGTTTAGCGATTGCTAAGGCGCAACGTCGTGCACGTTTGTAGTCGGATCGTCAAAGTCATCTCCACCAAATCGATAGTTATCATCTCATCGAAAGATCAGGACCCTCGCCTCTATCAAACACTTCCTGAGCCACCGCCCAAACCCACTCCGAAGAAGACGGGTATTTTATTTCTCGGTCCTGAAGATGCAAGACGTAAAGAAATGCATGAAGGAAAAAGGTATTAAAGCCGAGGATGTTAAGCATTTACCACCTAATGAAGAAATATATGCTCTTGACACATCACCACAGGTGGTGGAGGTAAATTCTCTCTTGAAATTTGATGAACTTGATATTCCGCATAATAAACCTCTTAGCCAATGCTTATATGAATTTGATAACTACATCATGAAACAAGATCACTTCAATGCCTATGTTGTGAAACAACTAAAACAAAATTCTGATATGATTGCTCGCTTGAGTGACTTGTTATTTAGAATCACTAATGATGTTAAAGGTGTAGGAAAACATGCCTCTATGGTTCAAACCCAGTTAGAATAGGTTGCTAAATCTCAAAGAGAATTGCTTGGTGAAATGAATAATATGATTATGCTGTTAGAGTAGCGACTATAGGAGGTAAAATGACTCAGGAGCCACTTTATCCTGAAGGTCACCCTAAAAAATTGAACAAGACTCTCAAAGAATTCTTATAAAAAGAAAAAGAAAAATGATAGGAACACCTCTAGTGAACCTGAAGTAGAAAAACCTCCTAATGATAATGATGTCTCTATCTCAGATGCTGAAACTCAATCTGGTAGTGAGCATTCACCTAGTGATAACAACAATGATAATGATGATGTTCATGAAGATGCCCAACAAGACAATGAAAAAGAACCATACAATGATGTTAAGATAGAACTGGATGTCGAACTTGATAACCCACAACCTAAAAATAAATGTTATAATAAAAGAGACTTTGTTGCTAGAATTGGTAAAGAAAGAGAACCGTGGGTTCAGAAACCCATGCCCTTTCCACCTAAACCATATAAGAAAAAGGATGATGAAGAATTTGAACGCTTTGCTAAAATGCTTAGGCCAGTCTTTTTGCGTACTTATTTGACTGGTATTTTAAAGGTGGACCCTTATGTTAAATACATGAAAAATATTGTCACTAATAAAAGAAAAATACCTGAAGCTGAAATCTCCACCATGCTTGCTAATTATTCCTTTAAGGATGGAGTACCTAAGAAATTGGGAAATCCAGGAATACCAACTATACCATGCTACATTAAAAGAATGTCAAAATGGCTTTATTGATTTGGGAGCCAGTGTTAGTGTTATGCCTTTCTCTTTATATAAAATACTTGATTTGAATAAGCTCACACCTGCTGAAATATCATTGCATATGGCTGACAAATCAACTGCCATAGCTGTCGGTATTTGTGAGGATGTGTCCGTTGTTGTTGCAAATGTTACTATCTTAACAGACTTTGTTATACTTGTGATGCCCGAGGACGACAACATGTTGATTATCCTTGGTAGACCCTTTTTGAATACTGCAGGGGCTATATTGATTACAATAAAAGCAAAGTCACTTTTCATATCAATGGTAATGAGCATATGGTGCACTTTTCGAAGAAACAATTTCAAGTGAATGGTATTAATGTTATTGAAAAATCTCTGACAATTACTATTGGAAGTTTTCAACTCCCTTTACCTACTACCAAAAAGAATTATGCAACACTTATTGTTGGAGAGATGCTTATCCCCGTTGAGCTAACTTAGTGTTTTATGAATGTTCTTTGGGTTCATGCTAATCGGAAGTGATTGTTATTAAGCCTTGATCAACCTTATTAATGGATTATTTTCGAGAGGCATGTGGTCGATGAATTTAGTAAGCACAACTTTTTGTCCCTACATTGTTTTTCTGTTACTCTTAGTTAAATAAAACAAAATGTCAGATTATTCCAGTTTTCCGATTTCTCCATGCAATAAAAAAGTGGCCAAAAATAATAGTGCTCAGAATGACCTGAAATTTTGTCACAATTTTTTTTTGAATATTTAACAATTTCTGATATAAGTAACATCATAGGGAGGTGCCCCTGGTGCCCACTAGGCACTAGGGCGCGCCCCGGTGGGTAGTGGGCCCCACGTGTCGCCCTCACTTATCCCTTTAGCTCACTTCACCACCTACCACCAGAAAAAATCACTCCATCTCTCTCTCTCTCTCTCTTGTGTTCTTGCTCTCAAACCCGCGGATTCGGTCTCTTTGCTCGAAGCTTCGTTTTCGAAACTTTCATTTGTTGCTCAAATTCTTTTGCCACAATCTGATTTTCACTCTTATTTTTCTCCTGTTTTGCTTTATTAGCTCTATTAATATCATCTTTCAATATGGATTCAGGAGTCATAGGAAGCAAAGTAATATTTTTATCCTTATGAACAAGAGTATACTGATTGTTTCTACCATGGTGTACAGAATTTTTATCAAATTGCAATGGTCTACCAAGTAATAAGGAACATGCTTGCATAGGTACCACATCACAATCAACATAATCGGCATATGTATAGATACTAAAATGCACACGAACAGTATGTGTTACCTTAATCTTGCCGTTGTTGTTGAACCATTGGATGTAGTAAGGATGTGGATGTGGTCTTGTGGTGAGAGATAGTTTCTCCACCATCTCCATGCTAGCCAAGTTATTGCAGCTCCCTCCATCTATGATGACGCGAACAGAACGTTCCTTCACAACGTCCTTTGTATGGAACAAATTATGCCTCTGATTTTGCTCAGCTTGTGTAACCTGCACACTCAAAACACGTTGAGCAACTAAACATTCATACCTGTCAGCATCTTCAGCAGCCATGTATTGCGTCTCATGATCAGAATCCTCTTCACCGTGTTCTTCATGTGTAATAAGAGCCAAAGTCTCCTCATCATAGTCACTAGCGGACTCATACCCACCATCCTCAGTAGCAATCATCACGCGCTGAGATTGGCATTCTCTCGCAAAATGTCCTCTTCCCTTACAACAACGACAAATAATATCACTTGTGTGCCTGTTGATGCCATGGAAGAAGAAGAGCTCTGCGCAGGTCCGGCAGCTGTGCTCTTGGCAGATAGTGGTGGTTGTGCCTGCTTTCTTGTATCACGGCTGGAGGTGGCACCTGATGGAGGTGCTGGTGGAGTGGAAGTAGAGGATGCACGTGGTGTCCATGATGAAGATCAACCAGCAGAAAAGTTAGTTCGCGCCAATGCATGTCGATCCTGCACTTCACGTTCAGCTTTACAAGCAAGATGGAATAAACGAGTGATATTAGTATACTCCTTATACTCTAGAATGGTCTGAATCTCCCTATTTAATCCACCCATAAAACGTGCAAGCATAGCTTCATTCTCCTCAACTATACCACATCTAATCATGCCAGTTTGTAATTCCTGATAATATTCTTCTACAGAATTTTTTCCTTGTCTTAGACGCTGCAATTTTTGAAGTAATTCACGTTGATAATATGGTGGAACCCAATGAGTACGCATAGCAGTTTTCAAAGCAGCCCAAGTAGCTGGAATAGGATATAATCTACAATGTTCAGACCACCAAACACATGCAAAACTAGTGAAAGCACAAACAGCAGCAGCAACACGTCTCTCCTCAGGATATTGTAAACATGTAAATCGTTGTTCAGTTTCTAACTCCCAAGTAAGATATATATCAGGAACATATCTCCCCTCAAATGGTGGAATATTCAATTTTAGTTTAGGAAGATGGTCATGTACCTCAGGTGGTGGTGCAGCCCTACCGTTGCGATGATATGCATGAGGACGACCTGGTGGTGCTGGTGCTGGTGGTTGCACGTAGTTCTGATTTTGATCAACCTCATCCTCGTAATGGTCTTCCACCTCTGTAGTAGCAGCAGGAGCGACAAAAGCACCAACAGTAGGTATAGCAGCACCAGAAGTTTGACCAGGCTCAATGGGAACGCGTTGTGCTCGTCCCACTTGATTTGGAAGACGATGTTGTTGTTGTTGTTGTAGAGGTGCGACAGGTGCAGCGGGCGGTGGAAGACGCGCGAGCAATTCATTAAACTTGTGATCGAGCTTTGTTTCGAATGCCTTCTCAATGCCATCTATCTTCTCCATGGCCTCTTCAAATCTATTTAGCACATCTTCCACCTGTCCACTCATCATTTGCTGAAACTTATCATGTAACTCTTTGTTCGTCATGTTCTCCCAGTCAGTCTCATCGGCTTGTGATCCTGCCATGGTTAGCAGCAATAGAAACACACAAGAATATGATCCGACAGACTCCTAGTAAATGGTGGACAATCACAAATCCGTCAAGCAAATCTCAAATTCTTACCAGTTCTTACCCAGCAGCAGGCGGTGATCGGCAACCGTCGTAGTCAAAACTCTCAAAGCTTGGATAGAGCGATTACCAGGGAGAGTCAAACGCACGACGTAGATGTATGTGGAGATAGGAAGGCTTATAATATGGTAGCAAAAAGGGTCAGCAATAATCAATTCAGAGATGCAAAGTTGAATAAATGCTCAACGACGGTACTGTGCTGGTCCTAGGCTAGACCATACTAGAGACGCGAGCCTAGAACACTAACAAAATCATGGCGCTGCACGTAAACAAGGGAGGAGCACACTCAGATTTTTTTTCCTTTTTTCACTTTTTCACTTTTTTTCCTCTTTTTTTTTGCTCCGCAACAAATTTTTTTTGAAAAAGTCTACAAATGTCCTAAAAACTGCCTAGCCAGAATTTTCCAGACTTAGTTTTTTTTTGAGTTTGGAACTATTTTTCTTCTGCGGATGGCTCGAAAGTTGGGGAGTCCTACTCTGTCACGACTCGGAGTATCGCGTGATCCGGAAATCAAAAACAATGCAACAATTACTGGACTCGGACTAGGACTGGTGGCGGAGATGAATCTGGTGGAATCTCGGACTGGTGGCGGCGATGAATCTGGTGGAAATCGGACTGGTGGCGGCGATATATGTTGCAGGTGGACTCAGATTGGCGTGATGGCGGCGGATATGTGGTGGCATATATGGACTCGGATTGGTGGTGAATATGTAGTGGTGAATATGGCAGGAGCGATCATGATGATGCGGTGGTGATATATGGCAGCGGCAACGTGACAACCTGTGAACAGAACTCGAAACTCTAAAGGACTAGACGCTAAGACCAACAACTTGACACGACGATGCAACCGCAAATTCAACAAAGCAAATACAGAAAAGATTATGCAAAGGCTCAGATTGGTTCGGATAGGATGAACTAACCCTTCTTTTGGCTTTTTCGTGGACTATAGGTATGAAGAACAGACTAGATCTAAACTACGAAAAACTGTAAAATCTCACCGAGCAACCTGGAAATCTGATACCACTTGATAGGGGCAAAGGTGTCCCGTCTTTCGATGAGATGGTGGCTAACGTTTTGGAGGAAGTCGACTTTGACAATCCGACTACGAACGTGCGAGGATGTCGCGCCTTAGCAATCGCTAAACCAACTCCGAGAGGTTATTGACCACGCCGGAGCACGATCAACCTGACCACGAAGGTCTGTTTCCTGCAGGCAAACAAAGAACAAGCAAGAAACTGAGATTGCAATCTGGATATTGCGAATATAAGATGAAAGCTTTATTGATCAAGGTGGGGTTCTGTGATGTCTTGGTCTGGTCGTTGGACACAAACGAAGTACGCAAAGTTGCAGCTATGGCGAACTTTTAATCTAAACAAAACCCCAAAGTCTAAACGACGCCCTAAGGGCTGTATATATGGAAGAAGAGGGGGGAATTTCGTGGCCCTTGGAGGAGGGGTCCGAAACCAACCCTAACTCTTGTTTCCCCACACATACGGACTCTAAAAACAGCCTATACTTAAGTATTTCAAAAATACATGGGCCTGGCCCAATAATAAGGTGATGCAGCACCTAAAATAGCCTCTGGACAAAACTTATGAAGTGGCATCTTGTATATTTCATCCAAGGCTTCATGCACTCCTTATGGTGGCTTCAAAGTCCTGAAATCATCACTTGTAACTCCGTTCTTGATTCCCTTGCGCATGCCATCATCTCCATGCTTGATGTTACTCCAAGGTTCATCTTTCTTGTCCAAGCTAGGCCCTTCATTTTTAAGCAAAACAAATGTATCCAATTTAGGCAGCATCATATTCTCATGAACATTAGAATCATTACCAAGAAATGAAAGTACCTGATAATTCAATTGGCGTGCGCAAGCTCTAGTAATTGGTCCAGTATGTATAGCAGCAGGGGCTGTGGGTGTAACAATGGTATTGATGTCCTCATCACTTCATATCTCTCAACTCGGGCATTTGCTTGAAATATTAACTTCAACTCCTGGAACATCTCATATGCTCCACGACGTTCAAAACGTCTTTGAAGTCCCGATTCTAAGCCGTAAATCATGGCACACTGAACTATCGAGTAGTCATCAGCTTTGCTCTGCCATACGTTCATAACATCTGGAGTTGCTCCTGCAGCGGGTCTTGCACCTAGCGGTGCTTCCAGGACGCAATTCTTCTGTGCAGCAATGAGGATAATCCTCAAGTTATGGACCCAGTCCGTGTAGTTGCTACCATCATCTTTCAACTTAGCTTTCTCTAGGAACGCATTAAAATTCAAGGGAACAGTAGCACGGGCCATTGATCTACAACAACATAGACATGCAAATACTATCAGGTACTAAGTTCATGATAAATTAAAGTTCAGGTAATTATATTACTTAAGAACTCCCACTTAGATAGACATCCCTCTAGTCATCTAAATGATCACGTGATCCATGTCAACTAAACCATGTCTGATCATCATGTGAGGTGGAGTGGTTTTCAATGGTGAACATCACTATGTTGATCATATCTACTATATGATTCACGTTCGACCTTTTGGTCTCAGTGTTCCGAGGCCATATCTGCATATGATAGGCTCGTCAAGTTTAACCCGAGTATTCTACATGTGCAAAACTGGCTTGCACCCGTTGTATGTGAACGTAGAGCTTATCACACCCGATCATCATGTGGTGTCTCGGCACGACGAACTGTAGCAACGGTGCATACTCAGGGAGAACACTTGTACCTTGAAATTTAGTGAGGGATCATCTTATAATGCTACCGTCGTACTAAGCAAAATAAAATGCATAAAGGATAAACATCACATGCAAACAAAATATGTGACATGATATGGCCATCATCATCTTGTGCCTTTGATCTCCATCTCCAAAGCACCATCATGATCTCCATCGTCACCGGCTTGACACCTTGATCTCCATCGTAGCATCGTTGTCGTCTCGCCAACTATTGCTTATACGACTATCGCTACCGCTTAGTGATAAAGTGAAGCAATTACATGGCGATTGCATTTCTTAGATTAAAGCGACAACTATAAGGCTCCTGCCAGTTGCCGATAACTTTTACAAAACATGATCATCTCATACAACAATTTATATCTTATCACGTCTTGACCATATCATATCACACATGCCCTGCAAAAACAAGTTAGACGTCCTCTACTTTGTTGTTGCAAGTTTTACGTGGCTGCTACGAGCTTCTAGCAAGAACCGTTCTTACGTACGTGTCAAAACTACAATGATTTTTCGTCAAGTGTGTTGTTTTAACCTTCAACAAGGACCAGCCGTAGTCAAACTCGATTCAATTAAAATTGGAGAAACAGACACCCGCCAGCCACCTGTGTGCGAAGCACGTCGGTAGAACCAGTCTCATGAACGCGGTCATGCAATGCCGGTCCAGACCGCTTCATCCAACAATACCGCTGAATCAAAGTAAGACGTTGGTGGTAAGCAGTATGACTATTATCGCCCACAACTCTTTGTGTTCTACTCGTGCATATAACATCTATGCATAGACCTGGCTCGGATGCCACTGTTGGGGTACGTAGTAATTCAAAAAAAATCCTACAATCACACAAGATCTAATTAGGAGATGCATAGCAACGAGAGGAGAGAGTGTGTCCACGTACCCTCGTAGACCGAAAGCAGAAGCGTTTAGTAATGCGGTTGATGTAGTCGAACATCTTCACGATTCAACCGATCCAAGCACCGAACGTACAACACCTCCGTGTTCAGCACATGTTCAGCACAATGATGTCCCTTGAGCTCTTGATCCAGTTGAGGGCGAGGGAGAGTTCTGTCAGCACGACGGTGTGGCGACGGTGATGATGAAGTTATCGGCACATGGCTTCACCTAAGCACTACGACGATATGACCGAGGTGTTGAACTGTGGAGGGGGGCACCGCACACGGCT
Organism: Triticum urartu; assembly: GCF_003073215.2. Taxonomy (NCBI): domain Eukaryota; kingdom Viridiplantae; phylum Streptophyta; class Magnoliopsida; order Poales; family Poaceae; genus Triticum; species Triticum urartu. The sequence goes on from NC_053022.1 coordinate 118,847,115, forward strand.
AAGAGATTGTCTGTTGTCCTATTAGGGTGCCCCTGGCCACGTATATAAAGGAGGGAGGGAGAGAGGAGGCCGGCCAGGAGAGGCGCGCCACGGGGAGTCCTACTTGGACTCCGAGTCCAAGTAGGATTCGCCCCCTCCCCCTTTCCTTTCTTCCACCGAAGGGAAAGGGAGGAGGGGGGTCGCGCCCCCACGCCTTGTCCAATTCGGTTTGGTTAAGGGGGGCATGCACCACCTCGTGGCCCTTCTTTCCTCTCTCCACTAAAGCCCACTAAGGCCCATTAACTTCCCCGGGGGATTCCGGTAACCTCCCGGTACTTCGGAAAAATACCCGAACTACTCAGAACCATTTTGATGTCCAAATGCAACCTTCCAATATATGAATCTTTACCTCTCGATCATTTCGAGATTCCTCGTCACGTCCGTGATCTCATCCGGGACTCCGAACAAATTACGGTCATCAAATCACATAGCTCATAATACAAATTGTCATCCAATGTTAAGCGTGTGGACCCTGCGGGTTCAAGAACTATGTAGACATGACCGAGACACATTTCCGGTCAATAACCAATAGCGGAATGTGGATGCTCATATTGGTTCCTTTTTCATCGGTATCGGTCAAACCGCATAACAACATATGGTCAAACCGCATAATAACATACGTCATTCCCTTTGTCATCGGTATGTTACTTGCCCGAGATTTGATCGTCGGTATCATCATACCTAGTTCAATACCGTTATCGGCAAGTCTCTTTACTCATTCCGTAATGTATCATCCCGTAACTAACTCATTAGTCAAATTGCTTCCAAGGCTTATAGTGATGTGCATTACCGAGAGGGCCCAGAGATACCTCTCTGATACACGGAGTGACAAATCCTCATCTTGATCTATGCCAACTCAACAAACACCATCGGAGACACCTGTAGAGCATCTTTATAATCACACAGTTATGTTGTGACGTTTGATAGCACACAAGGTGTTCCTCCGGTATTCGGGAGTTGCATAATCTCATAGTCAGAGGAACATGTATATGTCATGAAGAAAGCAATAGCAATAAAACTAAACGATCATTATGCTAAGCTAACGGATGGGTCTTGTCCATCACATCATCCCGTTCATCAAATGACAACACATGTCTATGGTCAGGAAACTTAATCATCTTTGATTAATGAGCTAGTCAAGTAGAGGCATACTAGGGACACTCTGTTTGTCTATGTATTCACACATGTACTAAGTTTCCGGTTAATACAATTCTAGCATGAATAATAAACATTTATCATGATATAAGGAAATATAAATAACAACTTTATTATTGCCTCTAGGGCATATTTCCTTCACAATGGTCATCATTAAACCATCCCAACATTGGTGAATAAACCTTACTTGCATCAAATTTACATGCTACAACATGCTTAAGTAAGCAAACATGCAATAAGTCATTGGTCACGAAATCATCACCAAGATTAGAGGTCATATCAAAATGATTAAACATCGGTTCTTTTGCATCAACAGTTAATTCAATGGGTGCACTCAAAATTGTTGTTATTTCAGTTGTTTGATCACATGACGCATTCATGACAGTAACACGATTCTTTAAAATAGGTGGTGTGCTGAAATCAATAGGTAACTCAACACATATGTATTCAAGTTAACTAGGCATGCATCATTCTCATGTGAAGTTCTATCATCAATATCTTTACTGTTACCTTGTCGCAAAGAAGTAATTGATGTAGGTACGGATGGTAACAATGTATCATACACTTGAGATGATGTCACGCTCATAATCTGAGGTGTGGCTACTCTAGTAGGTGTAACGGTAGAGGAACTGACTGGTGCTAGTGAGCATGAACTAGAATAGTAGTTGTTGTAGTCACCCAATGCATCCTCCTGTATTTGTCTCTCAAAAGTATAAGCACGAACATACATACCAGTAATGCAACGAGGAATATACTGAAATCTTGCGCGAATATCATGGTTCAAACCACCAAAAAATCTACTCATTGTATCATCCTCAGATTCTTCTATGTCACAATTATGCATATAAGATTTGAACTCTTGGTAGTAAGCATGAACAGTGTTACTGCCTTGTTTTAATTGTTTCAATTTGCGAAGGAATCACGACGATAGTAAGGAGGAAAAAAATGTTGTCTCATTACAACTTTCAATTCTTTCTAAATTGTGGGTTGGTTATCAATATTTCTCTTATGATGCACACTCCACCAAACAGAAGCAAAACCAATAAATGCTCAAGTGGCGGCTCGTACTCTCTCAAGTTTAGAAAAATCATGGTGACTAAAAACTTGATCTACTTCAAGCTCCCAAGCTAGATAAATAGCAGGATTAAATCTACCCTTAAATGGCGGTAAAGAGATAACCTAACCATGTGCGTGTGTGTGTGTTGTCCCACCTCTCGTGATGGTGAAGATGTATCCGTCGTCCAAGAATTTTTATCTCCGGAACCTGTCATGATTAGTAGAAACAAGAAACAAAATCCGAGAATAATGTTCCTGTGGACTACTAGGATGTGGTGGTAAAGCGTTCACAGTAAAGCAAATATCAATATCTTACAAGTTCTTACCATGCAGCAGGTGGTGACAGGCAACCAGCGGTGTCAAATAACTCCGAAGATTGAGTAAAGCGATTGCCAGGGGAACGTACGTATACACGGTGTAGAAATATGTGGAGCTTGGAAGGCTTAAATATTTGGCAGCAAAAGATTTGAAATAATCAATTCAGAGATGCAATGTTGAATAAACGCTCAACGACGATGCTGTGATGGTCCTAGGCTAGACCGGACTAGAGACGCGAGCCTAAAACACTAATTAGGTCACGGCGTAGCACAGCTAGCATCAATAAAGGATATGAAGTAGCTCTGGACAGCAAGATATAAGTGAAGATCACAATGACAGTAAATATAATGATGAGAAACAACTGCCAAGCAGGATATATCAAAAACTCTTTCTCCAACTTTCCTAAAAGATAGATCCGAATTTTGTTTTTCTTTCTTCCCTTTTCACACTTTTTTTCTTTTACTTTTTTCTCTCTTTTTTTCTCTATCTTTTTTCCCTCCCTCTTTCTAAGACAAACTGGATAAGATGCAGATTGGATCAAGCGAAGATTGAACGACCTCAACTATGATTATGAACGATGGGTAGCATGTAGTGGAAATTGATGGGTGGGGTGGTGGACAGCGGAAGGAATAACGATGCAGCGGTTGCGTGACTAATATGAACAGAACTCGAAACTCTAAACGAATTAGACACTAAGACCAGCAACTCGACACGACAATGCAACCGATAATTCATTAATGCAAACAATGAAAAGAGAAATTGCAAAGGCTTAGATTGGCTTGGACAAAGGATAAACATATCTAACTTTTTTGGGGCTTTTCTTGGACAATAGCTAAAAAATAAATCTAATCTAGGGAAAACAGAAAATTCTCACCGAGCAATCTGAAAACTGATACCACTTGATAGGGGCGAGGGTGTCCCGATGTTTCGATGAGATTATAACTATCGATTTGGTGGAGTCAACTTTGACGACCCAACTACAAATGTGCACGACATTGCGCCTTAGCAATCGCTAAACAATCTCCCGAGGTTACCGATGATGCTGGAAGTACGATCAGCCTGACCACGAAGGTCTATTCCTCACGCAATCGAAGAACAAACAAGAATATGATAATGCAATCTGAATATTGCGAATATAGATGAAGTATTAATAAAGGTGGGGATCCAAAAGCGGTCTTAGTATGGTCATTGGACAGAAACGAAGTACACAAAGTTGCAATGGCTAACTTTTAACTAAATAAATCCCAATAAAAAAGCTACTAGATAGATCTACTTATATAGGAGCAAGGGGTGGCGGCTAAGGAGATGGGAGGACATCCCAAGGCAGGCTAAAACAAATCCTAGGTCGTACAAGGCTCATGGGCCCAAGTGTAGGTGATGCAACACCTTTGGACTTATAGTTTGACTCAGATTCTGCTGCAGCATCAGATTGTTTCGTCAATATCTCAACGCTCCGGACGATTTTGAAGGTGAATCCAATTGGGTTGGAAAGAGTACAAAATCTATTTTTAAAAAAATCATCCAATTCGGAGTCTGTATGGAAGAGTTCTTCGCATTTTGAGTCAAGTATGTATGTGCATTCAATCTAGAACATGAGATACTTGGACTCTATTTTCTCTTGACACAAAAATGACGTGAGAGAATTTTTTGAACAATACCTAAACTTCTCTTTTTCCTTATCTTCATATGTGGATTGTACAAATATCACATACACCTACAATTAGACATAGCACAAAAGTCTGTAAAATATTTTTATACTGAATGATATAAATAAATTATTTCATAATTTGCATTAAAAATCACCTTACAAATATACATGTATGCAATATTTTTGGTCGTATTCAAGGTAGGTCCTCATCAAAATCAATCTAAAGCCCAAAACACACCCTTAAAACTGAGAAAAATGAAAAAAAAACGGATGCCGCCATGGAAAGATGAGGAAGAGCAAGAAAGAACTCACATGCGCAAGCGTTTTCTCCATGGACTGGGACTTGTCCACCAGATCTCCTCTTCTACAGGAGCCACCTCCACCTTGCCTTGAACAGGGATTGAAAGAGGGGGGGCAGTGAGGAAGAGAAGAAGGTCAGGGAAGAAGAAAGAAAGAGAGGAAAGCTCACCTACCCGAGCAGGGGGCAGGGGCGGAGGCGGCCATACCCGTTGGGGAAGAGCGGTGCCACTGTTGCTGAGGTGCACGCGCGTGGGGAAGACGCAATCTCGCTCCCTCCTTTTTCTTTTGCTGCTGCCCGTGTTGCCTGTCGCTCGCTGCTTTCTCTTTCTTTCCTGCCCGCGTTGCCTGTCGCTCTGCACTGTTCATACCAACGTGAGGCAACGGTTGTGCCTAACAACCCCTTCAACCTTTATATGTTCGATAAGACGACCGTATTAGCAGCATATTTACTCCATTACTAATAATGAAGTGACTGCATTCGCAGTTAAACTATAGGTGTTTTACAACTTACAGCTCTCAAGAATAACATGTTCTATTGTTGCACAACATATACATCCAAAAAGGATCGACATTCCATTACACTTTCAACCTTCCAGTTCCAACCAAGCCATCGTTTTATACCAAGACAACCATGCCAAATTCTTTCAAGTATATATAACTACGGATCCCAGCATCATGTCTCAAACCCAGCACCTGTCCATCCTGATCCAGAGCTTCCCCTTCCCTTGGGGAGGACCATCACACCGCCTCTCCCTCTTCCTCCCGAGTTTGATGATCTCTGCTTCCTTTCCGCCTCAGCGGGTCTTTGTTGCTGTGATCCGCTGGTGGCGGGCTTGTGGACATTGCTTGCAGGGGCAATTGCATTCGCTAGATTTTGTGAAGTGGGTTGCTGAGGTACCGAATTTGTGGCAGCCTGCTGTACAATGTTGATACCCTGATAATTATAAACAAACACGAGAATGTACAACTCAACTGAGACGAGAAACAAGAATGTGCATGCAAACATCAGCAAGAAATAACTAACTAGTAGCTATCAGGAAAGAACATGTCTCGACTTACAGAAACATCGACAGAAGCCCTGATGGGATTTAGACATTCTAAACGCTTCTTTAACTCTTCTAACCTCGAATATTGTGAAGCCGCACTCTCTTGAACCTAATTGAAACAAATAACCAAGATATTCTCAACTGAACCGAAGATGTAATAGGAAAAAGATCATTAGGTGTACGAATAAGGACTAGAGAAAAGGAAACACATACCAACCGATTCAGATCATCACATAGCCTCTGCTTAGCCTCCTCTTCCTCTTTAACAACTTGTGCAGCAGCTTCCCAGGCCTAAACTAGCAAAAGTTACTTTACAGATCAACAATATAAAGCAAACAGCTAAACCATACAGTATTATGTAACTGGAGAAAAAATGATTAATTATAAGCATTTCCGTAGAGAAAATAAACACTTGTTTCAGACTATAACAGAAGAAAAAAATCATTATAGGAGTTCACTAAACACCCACTTCCTGGATCCTCCCTGTTTCACTCTCTTTGGCCATTAACACTGAGATACCGGACCAGAAGAGATTCCCCTCCGCCACATTACTTCAACAAGCATAAGTTTAACTTCTTTGTAACTTCTCATATATTAAAACTCAATGTACAAGAATGCACTTGATCTCCAATATTACATTTATTTAATAGCATTCTAATTTAAGTTATAATCCTAATAGACACATAATAGTTGCAGTTTCAGAGGAAAAATATGAATTCAGTTTATTTAGTTTATCTACAATAGCAATTTATTCTCCATGCATCTTATATATTGTCTCATGAACTCAATTTTCGCATGTGACATTTGCTGAAAGATGCAACCAACAGTATTAGGGTTTGCCCTACAGGTGATAGTCATACTCTTAACAGTATTATGTTTTCTTGCAAAACAAGTCGCACCTTCCATTTCATCCACAACACAGGTAGCTAGTAACTTAACATAAAACAGATGGAAATATTTTGGAAGGGAGCAAAACAATTGTATAAGATAATGACAAGTCACTGTATTATAATCAGGAGTGAAGAAGTCCAACCTTTTTTGCCTCGTCCTCTTTCACCTTAGCCAAACGTATTCTCTCAGTTGACATCTCAATCTTTTTCCTCAAATGCTCGAGTGCTGGAACCGGGAAAAATAAGAGTATAATCAGTTTAGCCAAGTGAAAGTAGTGTATGTGCTAAACCATGTGTATGCCTCAAAAGAACTATTCCCTTTTAAAACATTCTACAATGTAGTGCGTATATAGTTTAGCCAAAGTGAAAGTAGTGTATGTGCTAAACCATGTGTATGCCTCAAAAGAACTATTCCCTTTTAAAACATTCTACAATGTAGTGCGTATAGATTCTTTTCAAAAATCAAGCTTAATAAAGTTTGACTAAGTATATAGAGAAATTTATCGATATCTATAACACCAAATAAATACAATAAGAAACTATGCCTTATGATGAATATAATGATATGTATTTGGTATTGTATATCTCGATTTTTTTCTCTATAAAATTGGTAAATGTTTATGAAGTTTTACTTCTGAAAAATATATACACACTATATTATGGAACGGAGGGAGTATTAGTTTACCTGCTTTCTTTGGTCCAGCTGTCAGTTTAACTTCTAGAGTCAGATTCTCTAGCTCCTTCTCAACATCCCGAATTTTGGAATAATTTTCCTGAATATATCTGCAGAAAAGTATAATGATTCAAATATATCTATATTAAAAGAGAAGAGGAAAGAACTAAAATCACAGACACACCACCACAACTGGCTTGATATGCAAAAATCAGTGTGATTTATGATAGATAGCTAAATATAGATCGGAAACTTAGTGTGCGGCGCGAGCAGCCAACCATCTGATTCCCTTTGACATGCGTGAACTGTTGGGCGGGAGTCGGGTGTGCTAGCCTTTTTCTGCTATGGTGCACTACAGGAAAAGTGGTAGAAGCACTACAGGCCTTGCGTGGTATGAGTATAAGAGATTGCTAGGCGATGCTAATAAAATTTTGAACAATGCCAGAAATCTGATAGGCCAGCACATGGCTTTGTAATTGCCTAGTTACTGTAGCTAAAATAGGTAGATGGTAATGAACAACCAAATAAACACAACAGCTTTTTGTGCTTTGGCCCTCTACTCCGGGAGTCAATGCATATACATACTACACAAATCGGAGAACCCGGCAACTGATAGTAAACAACCTGGTAGCTGTTCTTAAACAAGTTGATAGCTGCATCGGATAACCTGGTAATTGCTTTTGAGGAAACTGTCAACTACAGTATAGCAGAAAACCTAGCAAGGGTGTCTAAGCAACCTGGTAGTTGATTTTGAAAAAACTAGCAACTCTATCAGACCAACTTGGCAACTGTATAAGAACCTGGTAAGTAAATTGAAAAGCCAGTACTTGCTTTAAAAGAACTTGGCAACAGTATTAGAAATCTCGGCAACTGTAATAGAAAACATGGCAACTGTATCAGATCAGCCTGGCGCCTCTATTAGACCAACCTGGCAACTGTACAAGAACAACGTGGTAGCTAAACTGGAGGGCTCGGTATTTGCTTTAGAAAAACTTGCAGCTGTATTAGAAAAGCTGGCAACTATATCAAATTAACCTGGCAACTGTATCGGACCAACCTAGCAACTCTATAAGAATAACCAAGTAGCTAGTATGTTTCTCGCTCATATAAACATAAGTGATCATTGAACAGCACGACACATAATGGTTGCAAGTAGATAAGCATACGAAAAATTTCAATAACATGGAATACTATTGTGAACAGTGAAGACTACTCTAGTAGTAGTGCACTCTATCAAACTAACAAGTACTGCTACTTGACTAGTACTTCACAGTTTACGTAACTAGCTGCGAACTACAAATGCAGCGAAACTGAGAGCATATCTGTACAGATTAAGAAAAAGAACCTAAAGTGAATAAAGTTTAATCTCGAGTGAATAAGGTAGCACTGCGGAACAGAACTCAGTCTACTGAATTCATGCACCAGCCAGTTCATCCAAAAGTCTGGAGAAGGGTGGGCAATATATTTCAACACTCCCCTTACGTAGAGGCTACTCGAGGCCTTAAACGTGGGATCAATCTAGTCAGCAACTATCTTTAATTAATAGCATACTGTCCAGGTTTTGAAAGTACCATTTGAAAAGCATGCACCAACCAGTTCATCTAAAAAGTCTGAACAGATGGAGAAGATTGGGCAATATATTTCAGCCCTCATCCGGATTAATGTAAAGATAAAACATCACCAGAAATATCAGTTCAAACTTGCATTACTCTTGATAAAAGTAGAAATATTGCTGTACTTCACAATAAAGTAGTTAAAGAGCATGAAGGACCCTCACTATTTGTCAATGAAGTGAGATCATTCTTATATGGAAAACTGTGAAGTAGTTTGTACGCACTCCGTTTCTAAATATAAGGCTTTTTGGAGTGTATATAGACATATTTTAGAGTGTAGATTCATTCATTTTGCTCCGTATGTAGTCCGTGTTGAATATCTAAAAGGGCTTATATTTAGGAAAGGAAGGAGTACTAGTCAGGCTACTTAAACCTATCCCTACATCGAAAACACATTTTAGTGGCAGCTAATAAACGCAAGGGATGTACTCAGGAGCAGTAAATTTATTTGCCATGCTTCAGCGGACAGTGAAGTGTTGTTCACAAACATGAACACCCGCACAATCTAGTATCACCTTCCTGCAGTTCATAATGAATGATTTGATATGGTCTGTCTCTCACTAGCATGACAAATCACACATGGGTAACATGATTGGCGAAGGTGCATAGTTGTCTTGCGGAATCCGATTCAGTTCCTACAGCCGCATGCTCACACATACGATACATATATGAAATCCTACCTCTATGTTCGAAAAGTACATACTGGAAAATTTGTAGATTCACGTAAAAAACGAATGCAGACCAAAGAATAATACAGAACAAACAAGATATTGCAAGAGGTGAAGAGGGAGGTGGCTCACTTCTTCAGTTGCAGCTGCTCCTCCGCAATGACCTTCATCAAAGTTCAAACGCACAACCCAGTCACGAAACCAGGTGGAAACGGGGCATTAAATGTAGTACGTACTAACGAAAACAAGAACGCGTTAGGGAAGAGAAGGAAGATTTTAAAGCCGCGGACCTTCTCAGTGTAGGCCAGGACGGGGGAGTCTCGGGCGAGGCCGTCGGGGCCGATCTCCGGCTCCAGCGACGGCGGAGGTGGCGGCGGCGCAGCCATTTCGCCGGAAGCCGGATCCCCTCTCCTTCAATCTTTGGCTGTTGTTGCCTTCTGCTGGATCTTTCTTCTGCCGCGTTATTGCTGTGTAGCATCGATTAATGGGGAGTTGCCGAATAGCTGAAGACCCGGATCTGAAATAAGATAGCCGTGTCTTGCAAGTGGCTCGTGCATCAAAATACTCGTACGCACAGCGCGGTCCGCACACTTCTTGCCAATCCAACTTCCTGCATCAGGCCAACTCCACCGCACGATCCTATTTTATCCGTGTCCGTTTATTTGAGGTAAAACGGATAAATGAAGCGACCCAGCGCGCGGAAGTAAACGGACTTTTATCTGTTTTGTATTCGCTTTCGACCCATCCGCGACCCAAGTTTGCGTCGCTTTTGAGGTGAAACGGACACCACACGGACGCGCGGGCTGTTTGCGCGTGTCCTCCCGTGGCCCGCCCGTCGGTGGCACATGGCGGGCCTTTTTCTATCCGCCTCTCCCTCCCTCCGGCCGCACCACCCTCCACTCTTCCCCACTCTTCCCCTCGCTGCCGCCGCCGCTGCCATTGCAGCTGTGCAGTTCGGACGCGCGCTCGCCCAGCCCCTTTCCCTCGGCGCCGCCGAGCTACCCAACCACAGCCACCTGGTTTGCGCACCCGCCGGCCAGATTTAGGGCGGATCCGGTCGGTCTTGAGCTCGCCCGACCGTGGAAGGCCGGGCCGCGCCATGGACTGGCCGGGCACCTCGCTGGAAGGCCCCGACAGGGCCGCAAGGCCACATGCAGGCAGTGGCTCCTCCTTTAGCCGCTCAGATCTGCACCGTCGGTGGTCCGCCGGCAGATACACAAATGTCGGTCGGCCAGGCTCGGTGCTTGCCCAAAAGCTCGTCGGCGCATCGTTGCCACTTATTAAGTGCGACCACTGCCCAAGGATGGTCGTGCGCCACGTGTCTACAACGCCGAAACATCCCGGATGGGTGTTCATCAAGTGCTTAAACGATGGGGTATGTGCTCTTTTTAGCTTCGGTTTGTGCTCTAGATTTGACTAGTTGTGCTAACTTCAAATTTTATGTGTAGCATGGATGCAAGTTTTGGTATTGGGAAAAAGAGTACATCGATATATTGATAGAGCGAAATTTAGTACATGTTCGTGCACTTTTAGCTAGTATAGAGGCTGTAAATGAGACAAGTGCACTTGTTGCTAGATTAGAGGCTAGACACGACACTAGGTGTGAGGAAGCAACATCTACTTCTAGCTTGAAGAAGAAATGAGGATGCCAGATCGAGCCTCCTCCACAGATCAACAATGAGTGCATCGAGAAGGCCCTAACCCAGCTTAAGGAAGAAGTTATGAAAGTTGGGTATCTTCTAAAATGTATTCTTGTGGTTCTTGTTTTTTTGTCTTGCTTTACTAGTCAAAATGTGATGATGTATTTTTCATGTACCAAAAATGAATAATGAAAAAAAGTTAAGTATTTGCCGGGATGGGTCGGGATGCGGCCGCGCGCTGGGCGCACGGTCGGACGTCCGTTTGGGGTCGCGCGGTGGAGTTGGCCTCAAACATCTTTCGACCGGTCCGGACGTCCACCCTAGACCAAGCCAAAACGATCCAAAAACCGAGGTAGAACCCACATATTTGGACATCTTAACCACTTAGAGCATCTCTAGCAGACCCCGCATCCCGCCGACCCGTAAAATGCGTTTGCAGTTCGTGAAAAAATGGCATTGCGGGCTGGCGCGGACTGTCGCAGAGGCAGACCCCGCAAAACGGATCCGTATAAAAGGATACTCGCACTCTCCCGCCCGCTCGAGCATGGCGGCCTCGCGGTGCGCGACCTCCACCACACGGGCATCGCATTACGCGCCCGTTGGCTATGGCTGCAAGCTACGGATCCGGACCGCCCCTGGAGCCATCTTCAACTCCCATGCGACGACGAAACAAGCCACTTCTTTCGCGCATCCACCACCTGGATCATCGAGGATGGACACACATGCCGCTTCTGGATTGACCATTGGATCGATGGGGCTTCGGTCGCTGAGATTGCCCCCGCTCTCGTAGCACTTGTGTCGCGTCGGCGGCGGCGCCAACGCCTCGTCGCCGAGGCCCTGCAGAACTCGCTCTGGATCGAGGACATCCACGGTGCCATGGGCGTTGCCGCTGCGATCGAGTACGTCGAGTTGTGGCGACGGATTCAAAGCATTCAACTTTCGGTCGAACCGGATAGAATCTCATGGAAGTGGACTAACAATGGGATCTACATGGTAAGCTCCGCGTACAAGGCCCTGTTCCATGGATCTACCACCAGCCCCTTCTGGCGCCTCATCTGGCGCTCGTGGGCACCTGACGGAGCCAAGTTCTTTCTCTGGCTAGCCTCGATGGATCGCTGTTGGACGGCCGAACGCCGCGCTCGCCATGGATTGGCGCACGACCCCCTCTGCAGGCTCTGCTGCCAAGAGCTTGAGTCCCTGGATCACCTACTCTCCCGGTGTGTCTTCTCCCGGATAACTTGGCACGAAATCCTCTCATGATGCCGACTACCAATCCCGACGCCGTGCTCCACCGATGCCTTCTTCGACTGGTGGTGCAAGACCAACAATGCTGACACGGCTTCATTTCGCAAGGGGATGAACTCGCTCATCGTGCTCACTGCCTGGTCCATTTGGAAGCACTGGAACGCCGCTGTCTTAGACAATGGCCGGCCTTCAAACGATGACCTTGCTCGCACAATCAAAGACGAGGCCTGCCTGTGGGCACATGCTGGAGCAACCAAGTTAGCATCCATCATCCCTGTAACCTAATATCTAATGTAACGAGGCTGAGCACCCTCTCCCCTCCTGCTCACGCTGCACTCTTCGGGTCGCCGGCGCACGATCCCTAGAGTTGCACCCTGTACTCTCTCCCCCTATCAATGAAACGATACGCAACAATGCGTATTCACCCAAAAAAGGATACTTGTGGAATATATTTTTTACGGGTCGGCTTTGCGGGGTTTGCTCTTGCGCTGCTGTCGCCGGTCCACAAATATCAATACCACACGTCCACACCACAAAAATACAACAACATCCACACTACAAAATAATTATTTAGAAAAAATATCAATACCAACACAATACAACAATCATCCACATTACAAATAATTATTCAAATCACCAAAGCAAACTAAATAATGCAATATAAAACTTGTCCCGAATACAAATAACACATGAATTAAATACAAATGAATAGAAAAATGAGTTTGTTACTGTCCAGCCTTTTGCTAATGGTGCTCAATGAGATCCTCCTGAAGCTGAAAGTGGGTGTTTGCATTTTCAATCTCCTTGTATGTCTGAAGAAAAGCTCTAATGCGGTTAGGTCTCTAGCTGGTTTAACATGGCTACCCACATTGTCGTAGAAGAACTCCAAGTTCATGCCTCTCATATCTTCGAGAATCATATTGTGAAGGATAACACAGCATGTCATGATGTTTTTCAAGGTCCGCTTGTCCCAAAAACGAGCAGGACCACAAACAATGGCAAACCTAGATTGCAAAACCCCAAATGCTCTTTCAATGTCTTTTTGGGCTGCCTCTTGCACCCTTGCGAATTCACATTGTTTTCTAGTTTTGGGTTCTTTGATACTCTTGACAAATGTGCACCAAGGAGGGTATATAACATCTACAAGATAGTGCCCTTTTTGTGTATTCATGCCCATTGATAGTGTAGTTGCAAGCAGGAGTATCATCGCTAGCAAGCCTAGCAAACAAATGAGACCGTTGCAACACATTGATATCATTGAGAGTGTCCGTCATACCAAAAAAGCTATGCCAAATCCATAAATCCTCGGATGCTACGACCTCTAGCACAATTGTTGCATCACGAGACTTGCCACAATACATTCCATGCCATGCCTTCGGGCAATTTTTCCAAGTCCAATGCAATGCTACCTAGCATGCCAGGCCAACCTCTCCTCTTATTAGATGCCATCAATTTTTTTGTCATCCTCGTTGGGTGAACGAAGATATTCAGGACCAAAGACACGAATGATCACTTTGGCAAACCTACGCACTGACTCAATTGTGGTATCTTCACCAATGCGAAGGTACTCATCAGCATAGTCAGCCAGAACTCCATATGTGTCGGATTTCGGGTTTCGGCAAAACCCTTAAGGTTCGAACTCCGGGGTGCACACAAAGATCTCTCCCTGTCCCTAGCTCACTCACTCACCACGATCTCAAAGCTCAGCTCATCGAACTTGAAGAACAAGGGACACAAGAGTTTATACTGGTTCGGGCCACCGATGTGGTGTAATACCCTACTCCAGTGTGGTGTGGTGGATTGCCTTGCAGGCTGAGGATGAACAAGTACAAGGGAAGAACAGCCTCCTGCGGAGAGGTGTTCTTAAGCTCGGTGAGCTGGTGCGTATGAGGGTGGAATGGATCCGATCCCAGCTCCCCCCCTATGGTGGAGGCTAGTCCTATTTATAGAGGCCCTGGTCCTCTTCCCAAATATTAGGCGGGAAGGGATCCCACAACGGCCAATTCGAAGGGGGACACCTTGTACAAGCTATCCTGACAAAAGGTGGTCTTCGCCTGCCAAAGGCTCTGGTGGTGACGCCGTCGTGGGCTCCGCGATGACCTCCGTCCTGTCGTCCTGCTGGTCTTTGTCTTGTTGCACCGATATGGAAAACTTTGCCTAATGCCTCGGGACTCCTCGCTTGTGCTTGCTCCTTTAGCACCAAAGAGGAAACCAGTACTCTGCGCCCGCTGGCGCCTGCCTAGCCTTGGTCTTCATGGCTTACGTCACGGAAACCTCATGAGGTGCCCCTCGCCTTGATCTCTCCGCTCCTCGCGAGCCAACCTAGCGAGGCTACCCCTGAGGAGGTCTTGTGTCATCCGCCTCGCGAGGGTCTTGAGTGTTTGCTGGTGAAGATGGGCCATGCCAGGCGGCTAGAGGAGCCGCGCCGTGGGCCGCAGGCAGGCAAGTCTGGGGACCCCCGTTCCCAGAACGCCGACAGTAGCCCCTGGGCCCAAGGCGCGCTCGGACTTGGCTTCGAGGCGAAGCCAAGGGGCAAGTGCGGAGCGTCGCGGGCCCCAACCGCCTACGGCCTTGATTGACGTGTGGCGACTGACGGGACGTGGGCGTCTCCACTTCCCCACGCTGCCTCGGCAACTGCCCAACTTGACGAGTCCTTGGTGCATGCAGAAAAGACATCATTACCTGCGATCATGGGGGTCGTCGGTTGGCCTTCTATGGCCCACTGTTGATGATGGCGTCGGTGGCGTTGACGCTTGTAGATAGGGATCCTAGAAACCTTCTTATTTTGTTCCCTGCGAGGAATCGAGACGAACCCCATGGGGGCGTGTAAAGGATCTATAGTGCCCTTTGGTTAATATTGTCCTTATTATGAAGATGTACGACTACATGTCCTGCTTCGGCTCAGTCCCCCCTTTCCAACCTCGCGGTGGCTTGGTGCTCTACGCTGACAGGTCCTGGTCCCCAGGCAGGCTGCAGCCGTTGCTGGTATGACAGGTCGCGATGCCGTGGTCAAGGCCAGGAGGTGAGCGGACCGAGGTCCAGTAAGAGCTCCTGAGGCGCGATGCTCAAGAGGTCCCCATTTAGCGCGCAAGCAGCTACCTAAGGATGGGAAAGGAAGGCGGCATCGTCGTAGCAAGGCTCCAAGAGACGGGAATCCTATGCTGCAGCGCTTGGCTGACCCGAGTGCGAAACTTATCTTAGCGGTCCAGAGTCGATTCCTTGTGTTGTGCCAGGATCGTGCGTCAACGGCCATAGTGTAGCCGCGTTAGGTCCGTGCGAGCTTTCCTTTCTTTACCACGCTCTTCTGTGTGCTCTACATCCTCGGGTCCCGGCCCTCAAGCGAGCTCAATCGCCGGTGGTATGCCAGGTCGCGATGTCGTGGTCAAGGCCAGGGGGTGAGGGCTGGAGAGCCAGTAAGGGCTCCTGAGGCGCGATGCTCAGGTGCCCCCCCTTTAACGCGCAAGCGAATTGCATGGGAAAAGAAGGAGCCCACGGTACCGCCCGCTGTCATCCTCGGGAGGTTCCTGCAGGTTAGTCGGAGAGAGAGCATAGCCCATGGTCGCGTTGTTACCCAGCTGCTGATTGCTCCACAAGAAGACGAAGGCACTGAGGATCTGATGAGGTGATGTGTGCAGAGTAGGCCGCAAGCCAGAGCTTGATCTCTTAGATTTATCAGCGTTGTAGGGATGAACCCGAGCACAAGCACCGTGCTAGTATGTGGAGTTTTCGCCACGGGGTAAATAGGAGATTGGCCAGCAACGTGAGATGCCGCGAGATGTAATCAAACAAGCGATAGTCGTAAGAGAACCACGCGAGGAGATATGCTAGTTCAGATAGATGTAAACACGATACATGCCACTAGGACGGACCCGAGCGGCCTGGGGATGATGCAACCCGAGGGACGCCCCCAGCAGAGTAAGCTAAAGATGCAGAAAGATGCATGCCACAGGGGAAAGCCCGTGCGACCTGGGAATGATGTAGCCCGAGGGGCGCTCCCAACTGGGTAACCAAAAAATGTCACCTGGTACCGTTGTCGAAGGAGTGTTGAAGTAGCTGATGATGTGCACTGAAGGAGTTGCTCCTCACGAGCCACTAGGGCCCTGAGCCTCACGAGGCTCTAGGGGCTCGGGTGGTTCCTTGAGGACCGCCGCCATTTCCGCCAGGACTGCGTGGTGCCTGGCTTCCTGAGCCGCCAAGATGCTCCGTAGATGCCGTTGGTAGGTGACAGCCGTGTTCGGCAAGCCAAATGGCATGCGAACATAGCTGTGAGGTGGTCCCTCACACTGGCCAACGCGCGAAGGCCAGAAGCGCTCCTAAGACGCGGCCCAATTGAGCCATGGAATGTCGACACAGACGCGCAGCCCGCCATCCTTGCCAGGATGGGGAGCTGCGTCGGGTGGTGGGCGGCGGTCGCCGCGTATGGTCCTTGCTTCCTGAAGCCCCTAGATTGCCTGGGTGATGAACTCCTGAGCACCTGGCGCTCCTCGCCTTGTGCCCTCTTGAGGGAAACATGCAGCGAAGCACGCCTTCACGTGGTGCCCGAGCGCCTCCCTCGTGATGTTGGCTAGGTCTGAGGCCCTCCAGAAGAGAGCCCCCGAGCCTTGCCCGAGGAGGGCACCGGGCGCGCCTTCCTATGCAAGGGAGGGAGGCGCCCCAGCTGCGGGCGCGGATCCTGAGGTGGTGCCGCTGGGGACGCCGCTCTCCCGAGGCCCTGGGTGGAGCAGCTGCTTCTTCTTCTTGGGGATGGCCTCAGGAGGGTACGGGGTGCCTGCGTTGTCCGGGTCTTCGATCGCAGCGGCTTGGAAGGCGCGCTCAAGGGAGCACACCGCATCTCTTTCTTCGCAGGGGACCGTGATGATGCCTCCACTCCCCGGCATCTTGAGGACGTTGTAGCCGTGGTGGGTCACCGCCATAAACTTGGCCAATGCTGGACACCCAATGATGGCGTTGTATGGCAGACGAATGTGGGTGGCGTCGAAGTCGATAAGCTCGGTGTGGTAGTTGTCGCGCTGGTCGAAGGTGACAGGGAGGCGGATCTTCCCTATCGGGGTGGTGGAGCCGTCGGTTACTCCTAAGAAAGGCTTGGTAGGCTGTAGCTAATCATAGGGCACTTGAAGGCTGTCGAACGTCCCGACGGACAGGACATTGAGCCCCGCGCCGCCGTCGATGAGGGTCTTGGTGACTTGGACGTTGCTGATGACGGGTGAATAGAGCATCAGGAGGACGCCGACGGTTGCCACGCACTTGAGCTGGTCCGCCGAGCTGAAGGTGATGGCGTACTTGGACCACCTGAGCGGACGCGTGGCCTCGAGCCTGGGGAGGGCCGCGTTCACCTCATGAGCAAACTGCTTGAAGGTGCGCTGGGAAGCTGGGGCCTGAGCACCGCCCAAGATGTAGGCGATAGCGCGCGACTCCTAGAAGCCCCCAGCCCCCTCGTCCTGATGGTGGTCGTCGTTCCTTCTTGGTGGTGGCGGCAGCGGAGGGAGGCCAGGATTTCCCTGAGGACGGTCCTCGCGAGCCTGGTCCCTCCAGGCGCCCTCACGAGGCTGCTCCTGCCAGTGGTCCTCACGAGGCCGGTCGCGCCACTCCTGGCGGGGGCCGCGGTCGTCCCAGTGTCCTCCACTTCGTTCTCCTCCTCGGCCGTTGCCCCGGTCGTTGCGCTCGGGGCGTCGACTGAAGCGTCCATCTCGGATGGCCCAGAGCTCTTGACAATTGTTGGTGTTGTGGTTGTGTACATTGTGGAAGGCGCAGAACGGACGGCTTCTCTTGAACAACTCAGGGTGGTCCCGGCCGTGCTTCGTGTCGGGCTCCGTTGCGAGCACGACTGCTCCCTTGTGCTTCACGTCCTTGTCCTTGGCTTTCTTCTCTTCTAGGTCGACAGCAGGGAGCTCGAGGAGGGAGATGCGCTGAGGGAGTCCTGGATTAGGGGGTCTCCGGACAGCCGGACTATATCCTTTGGCCGGACTGTTGGACTATGAAGATACAAGATTGAAGACTTCGTCTCGTGTCCGGATAGGACTCTACTTGGCGTGGAAGGCAAGCTAGGCAATACGGATATGTATATCTCCTCCTTTGTAACCGACCTTGTGTAACCCTAGCCCCCTCTGGTGTCTATATAAATCGGAGGGTTTTAGTCCGTAGGACAACAGACAATCATACCATGGGCCAGCTTCTAGGGTTTAGCCTCTCCGATCTCATGGTAGATCAACTCTTGTAATACTCATATCATCAAGAATAAATCAAGCAGGACGTAGGGTTTTACCTCCATCAAGAGAGCCCGAACCTGGGTAAAACATCGTGTCCCCTGCCTCCTGTTACCATCTGCCTTAGACGCACAGTTCGGGACCCCCTACCCGAGATCCGCCGGTTTTGACACCGACATTGGTGTTTTCATTGAGAGTTCCTTTGTGTCATCGTCGTTAGGCTTGATGGCTCCTACTATCATCGATAGAGATGCAGTCCAGGGTGAGACTTTTCTCCCCGGACAGATCTTTGTGTTCGGCGGCTTCGCACTGTGGGCCAACTCGCTTGGCCATCTGGAGCAGATCGAAAGTTACACCCCTGGCCACCAGGTCAGGTTTGGAAGCTTAAATTACACGGCCGATATCCGCGGAGACTTGATCTTCGACGGATTCGAGCCCCTACCTTGTGCACCACGCGGTCGCGATGAGTACGATTTAGCTCTAGCATCGGACCGTATTCGGGAGATCGTACCGGCAGCCGCTCCGAGCCTCAATTTGGAGCCAGTTGCACCATCCATGGACGGGTGGATAGACCCCGTCACGGAGGCCGTATCCTCAGCGGCGATCGAGCCGAATATCGACCTTACCCTTCACGAGAGTCATGTTGCCAAATTGCCGGACCCTTCTCCGGCCACGGACTCCGAACCGCCTGCGCCCGTTCCTATCGAATCCGATTGGGCGCCGATCATGGAGTTTACCTCCGCGGATATTTTTCAGCACTCGCCCTTCGACGACATACTGAACTCATTAAGGTCTCTCCTTGTCAGGAGGATCCTGGCCGAACTATGTCCGGCAGGATTGGGATGCGGATGACGAAGAAATTCGCCGCCCACCCACCACCCACTTAGTAGCCACTGTCGACGACTTAACCGACATGCTTGACTTCGACTCCGAAGACATCAACGGTATGGACGACGATGCGGGAGACGAAGAGGAACCACTGCCCACAGGGCACTGGACAGCCACCTCATCATACGATATATACATGGTGGACACACCCAAAGAAGGCAAAGTCGACGAGACAACGGAGGATGACCCCTCCAAGAAGCAACCCAAGCGCCGGCGTCAGCGGTGCCGCTCTAAGTCCCGCCAAGGCAAAAGCAGTGATACCGGCACAGGAGATAATAGCACTCCGGACAGTGCCGAAGACGACAACAATCCCCTCCAGCAAGATTTAGGGCAGGAGGATGGAGAAGCCAGCCCTCCAGAGAGAGCGGCAGATGGAGAGGCGGAGGATGATAATTACATGCCTCCCTCCGAAGACGAGGCAAGCCTCGACGATGACGAATTCGTCGTGCCTGAGGATCCTGTCGAACAAGAGCGCTTCAAGCGCCGGCTTATAGCCACAACAAATAGCCCTAAGAAAAAGCAAAAACAGCTTCAAGCTGATCAAGATTTGCTAGCCGACAGATGGACCGAAGTCCTTGCGGCCGAGGAATATAAACTCGAACGTCCCTCCAAGAGTTACCCAAAGCGTAGGTTGCTACCCCGACTGGAGGAGGAAGCATTCAAACCCACATCTCCAGCACATGATGTGGCTGACCGGCCACCTCGTGGTCGTGACAGAGAGGCATTTCAGCCAAAAGCTCAGTCTGCACTCCAACGCCACTCACATAAAAACATCAAGGCATGGGGAAATACGCCAGACCTGTGAGACGTATTGGAGGACAAAGAAAAACATGCAAGATCGATCCACGGATCACGAGGGCGCGCCACTATGCGAGACGATAATCGTCACGCCGGATATAGTAAAAGTAAGCCCGGCCGGGCCAAACACAGCAGGCAAGACTCATTCGAGCTACGTCGCGACATAGCCCAGTACAGAGGCGCCGCACACCCCCTATGCTTCACAGACGAAGTAATGGATCATCAAATCCCAGAGGGTTTCAAACCCGTAAATATAGAATCATACGACGGCACAATAGATCCTGCGGTATGGATCGAGGATTTCCTCCTGCATATCCACATGGCCCGCGGTGATGATCTACACGCCATTAAATACCTCCCACTCAAGCTCAAAGGACCAGCTCGACATTGGCTCAATAGCTTGCCAGCAGAGTCCATTGGCTGTTGGGAGGACCTGGAAGCCGCATTCCTCGACAACTTCCAGGGCACTTACGTGCGACCACCAGATGTCGATGACTTGAGCCACATAATTCAGCTGCCAGAGGAATCGGCCAGGCAATTCTGGACTTGGTTCCTAACAAAGAAAAATCAGATCGTCGACTGTCCGGATGCAGAGGCCCTAGCAGCTTTTAAGCACAACATCCGCGACGAGTGGCTCGCCCGGCACCTTGGTCAGGAAAAGCCGAAATCTATGGCAGCCCTCACGACACTCATGACCCGCTTTTGTGCGGGAGAAGACAGCTGGCTGGCTCGCAGCAATAACATATCAAAGAACCATGGTACTTCGGATACCAAGGATGGCAATGGCAGGTCACGTCGCAACAAACATAAGCGCCGCATTAACAACGACAATACCGAGGATACGGTAGTCAATGCCGGATTCAAAGGCTCTAAACCGGGTCAGCGGAAAAAGCCATTCAAAAGAAGCACTCCGGGCCCGTCCAGTTTGGATCGTATACTCGATCGCTCGTGTGAAATACACGGCACCCCGACAAGCCAGCCAACCACACCAATAGGGATTGTTGGGTGTTCAAGCAGGCCGGTAAATTAAATGCCGAAAACAAAGATAAGGGGTCACATAGCGATGACGAGGAGGAGCCCCGGTAGCCGAACACCGGAGGACAGAAGAGGTTCCCCCCCACAAGTGCGGACGGTGAACATGATATACGCAACCCACATCCCCAAGAGGGAGCGGAAGCGTGCGCTCAGGGACGTATATGCGTTGGAGCCAATCGCCCCAAAGTTCAACCCATGGTCCTCCTGTCCGATCACCTTCGATCGCAGGGACCACCCCACTAGTATCCGTCATGGCGGATTTGCCGCACTGGTCCTAGACCCAATCATTGATGGATTTCACCTCACTCGAGTCCTAATGGACGGCGGCAGCAGCCTGAACCTACTTTATTAGTACACAGTGCGCAAAATGGGTATAAACCCCTCAAGGATCAGACCCACAAAAACTACCTTTAAAGGTGTCATACCAGGTGTAGAGGCCCATTGCACAGGCTCAGTCACACTGGAAGTGGTCTTCGGATCCGCGGATAACTTCCGAAGCGAAGAGTTAATCTTCGACATAGTCCCGTTCCGCAGTGGCTACCATGCACTGCTCGGGCGAACCGCATTCGCGAGATTCAATGCGGTACCGCATTATGCATATCTCAAGCTCAAGATGTCAGGACCTCGGGGGGTCATAACAGTCAATGGAAACATAGAGCGCTCTCTCCGCACGGAGGAGCACACTGCGGCCCTCGCAGCAGAAGCGCAAAGCAGCCTCTTAAGGCAATCCACTAGTTCGGCGATTAAGGACCCGGACACCTTCAAGCGCGCCCGGAGTAATCGGCAACTGGACCGCCTGGCATGTTCCGACCTCGCATAGCAATGTGGCCCCCACCCCGGTCCCAGCCAAACGGCGAAATCCGTGCCACGCGTACATAATTACGCATTAAAAATACCATGGGCACAGGTGGGGAGGGGGGCACGACTACGGCACGCCCCAAGACGCGGCTTCAACCGCACTAGGGGCTTCCCGCTTTGTTATTTTTCTCTTTCAGGACTTTAATCTCTGGAAACCCTATCCGGCAGCATGATTGCCGAACACATGATGCAGCAACCAAGGAGGCAGAAAGCTACGTCACACCACGGAACTCCCAGGTGGATTACGATAACGAGTGAAATATTTGCTTTAATACTATTCCTCAGCTTGCCCTTGGAAGGGACATGTCAAACAGTCCTACTTTTTGCTTATCGCACTACTTGTATCATTCTGCTTTAATGCACCTTTTTGAATAAACAATGCATAGCATTAAGACTATTATTGCATTCTTCCTTTATATATATATAGTAGCACTATTCTAATCCCAGGATTAGAATAACTATTTGGATCATGATCACCCCTATATAGGGCCCGATGGAAAGTTCCAAAAAAAACCCACCCCACCTCTTGCTCCCCCCAATGCCCCACCTCCCGCACCTCCTGCCCCCAACGGCGACGCGCCCGCCGCCCCATCCCCAACCGGCGGCACCGCCGCCACCAACCCCCCAGCCAGAGATGAGACCGCCGCCCCGACGCCCACCGGAGACGCCGCATGCCCCAACCGGAGACGCCGCCGCCCCAAGATCCCACCGCCGCCACCACCTGCGCTCATCGCCAGCGTTGTGGTCCCAGCTTTCCCTGCCGCCGCCACGCCCAGCCTCCCACGCGCTCGCCTCCTGCCTCTGCGCATCGCCACCCTACCTCCCGTGCGCCGCAGCCTGCCTCCGCGCACCGCCGTCCCCCATCCGGCCATCCCACACGCTAACTGGGTGGTGCCTGGGTTGAGGCATCAGTCGAAGCAATGACGGGAGGAGGTTGGGCATGAGGGAGGGGACGGTGCCTTGGGCTGACAGGACGCGGCGGCGACTGCTTCATAGAGGAGCCCGAGCACTTGCTCGATGTCGTGCTTGTGCCTGAGGCGCCGGATGAATCTTAGTAGTTGAACTTCACACGCACTGCATCTGCGGCTCACCTCCTCCACGAGCGGCAGCTGCCTCCCCATCCGTTTTCCACAACTATTTTTTGTATTTGTGGGTGTTTGCATCTACTGGTTCTCGGGAGCTCGCCTCAGAAAACTTGTTTTGCTGTTGCTGCTATTTGCCGATGCTGTTGCCGGCATGAAAGGTCAGGGACACGATGGAAAATTTTCCTTTGGTTCCCCCGCGGCAGTAGAGACAAAAACAGAAACTACTTCTCCTGCTCGCCTTCGTCAGTGGCTGATTCTTCTGCTGAAGTTCAGGTGGGCAACACATCTTCATACAGTTCAGACTAAGAAAGTACGGAAGTTCATTTAGTGGACACAACATCAAATCACTTTGGAGAGTACGTTGTTGAGCACTTCTCCAGCTAGATTTGTTGTTTATGCTCCTTAAAGCAGATGATTCCTCGTTGCTCAACTATCGAAACTCTATACTACATTTTTTTGTAACTTCAGTTTTTTTCAGGCAATTTTTTGTAACTTCGGTGTCGTGAGAGGATGGACAGATTCTGAAGAAGTACATCAGTTCATCCAGTGAACACAACATCAACGAACTTTGAATAAAAACAGAAGTTAGGTGTGCTAGAGTAATCACAGAGTTAAAAATAATAAGCAAAAAAGAGTTAAAAAAACCTAGTGAACACTCCTGACATATAGGGGACTAGTATCGAAGTTCATAGGCGACTACCAAAAAACAGTGTACTGCTAGTCACTATCCCCAGCTGCGAGACCTTCTCACCACAAAACAGAGCACACAAAGACTCGAGCTGCTAGTCGCCATTCTGCTTCTTGAGAAATCCATAGGAACCATATGCTATGGCCTGGCTTCTACTGAAATTGATGTGCACCATGTTCCTGCACCCTATTACTCGTATTCATTTATTTCATTTCATAGCTTCGATTTGGAACTTGTTACGTTTATTGTGCGAAGACTTCACAAAATATGAACAAAAAAGAAAGTGTGTTATGGACCTTGTAACTCCTTCCCCTTTTTTCTGTTCATGAATGTTCTTCAGATGATTTGATGGAAGGAAGTTCATGTAAACCACCGAGTTTACATACAGCTAAAAGAAGTATGTATGTTTTAAAGTAATCTCGAAGTTCAAGGATTATTGTCTGCGAGAGCTCAATCATTGGATTTTGGGAAGAATTCATCTTATGATAAAAAATCCAATGATAAAAAAAATTCATTCATCAAAAGAATTGCACAAAACAATTTTTGGGAGGTTTGAAAAGTTATATTTTGAAAATGTGCACAAAGGAGTGAAGAAAAAAGATGGGCTCCACAAAAATAATGACGAAGTTTAAATAAAAAAGACGAAGAAGTTGAATGCTTGTTAGAAACCCAAAGGTCATTAAAAAAGCATCTCAAACAATTTTTATAAAAAATATTTTCTCTATTAAAATAAACCTAGAAGTTCAAATTTAAAAACGGAGCAGCTCAATGTCTATCCGAAAGTAGGATTTTTTCATTACTAAAAAGAAAATAAAACCAGGAAGTCCAAATTAAAAAGATGGAGAAGTTCGATGATTATAGAAAACTCAGAATTTCCTCGTTATTAAAGAATGGAAACAAGAAGTTCAAAAATTAAAAAACAAGAAGTTCAACTTTTAAGCGCTTCAAAATTTCATAAACATATTAAGAGATAAAACCAAGAAGTCCAAATTAAAAAGATAGAAAAGTTCGATGATTGTAGAAAACTCAGAATTTCATCGTTATCAAAAAAGGAAACAAGAAGTTCAACTATTAAAAAATAGAGCGCTTCAAAATTTCATATAAAAAATTAAGAAATAAAACCAGGAAGTCCATATTAAAAAGATGGAGAAGTTCTATGATTATAGAAAACTCAAAATTTCCTCATTATTAAAGAATGAAAACAAAGAAGTTCAAAATTAAAATAACAAGAAGTTCAATTTTTAAAAATAGAGCGCTTCAAAAATTCATAAAAAAGATTAAGAAAAAAACAAGGAAGTCCATATTAAAAAGATGGAGAAGTTCTATGATTATAGAAAACTCAGATTTTCCTCGTTATTAAAGATTGGAAACAAGAAGTTCAAAAATAAAAAACAAGAAGTTCAAATTTTTAAAAATAGAGCGCTTCAAAATTTTATAAAAAGGATTAAGAAATTCAGATAAATATTTATAAAAAACTCAGATATTTTCACGTAACCGAGAGAAGTTCGATTGATAACTGCCAGAAGTTCACGTACTACACGGTGTGCATTTTGTATTAAAAAAAGAATGAAAAAGCAAAGACTAAAAGTTTTGTTGTTATAAGTGCAACTCCTCGGTCAGAGAAAGTTAAAAAATTTATTGTGAGAGGGGTTTGTACAAAAGAAGTATCATTTGTGTAACACTGATGATGTATGAGAAAATTACAAATGAAAATACGTCACAGAAGTTCAACTGAAAACAGCAGGAAGTTCAATTACTACAGTGGATGAATTTTAGATGAAAAACTTTTAAAATCGTCACGAGTATGAAAAAACGATCAACACAGAAAAGTTGCATGTTTACAACAGCTTTTCAACGGTATGTCATTTGCTCAATTCCGGTGAGTGGATGGAGAACTACGAGCAGTGGATGGAGAGCTACGAGAAAAAAAATCACGTGAAAAACAGAGTGAAGTTCAGGTACATTCGTCGAGAAGTTCAGGTTCTTCACACGGTGCATTTTCGAAGAATCTGTTTTGCGATAAAGGCAGAACGAATGATCTCGCCGTTTTTGAAATTTCTTGAAAACGGCTAGGAATCAGAGAAAACCATCAACATGAAAAAGTTTCGCATTTTCTTTAGCTTTTCAGCGGTATATTATTTGCCCCATTCCGATAAAGTTTGTAAAACTTACGGCGAAAATACGTTTTTAGCCATTTTCCAAACTGACATTAAACCGTAATGAATTAGGAGAAACAATATATATAGAAAAGTTTCGCATTTGTTCAAGCTTTCCAACGCCATATCATTTGCTGCATTTGGACGCACGGTTAAAAAATTAGCTCGAAAATACGAACTCGGTAGGACTTGGACCATTTTCTAAATTACTCTTAAACCATTCAAAATTAGAGAAAAACTTTCAAGATGAAAAAGTAGCGCATTTTCATAAGCTTTCCAACGCCATATCATATGCCTCCATTGGATTAGCCGTTTAGAAATGACATCGAAAAAACGAACTCAGCTGTTCGGTTTACAAAATTTTATGTTTTTTCAAATTACTCTTTAACCATAGGGAATTAGAGAAAACTTTCAACATGTGGAAGGAGCGGTTTTGCAGCAGCTTTCCAACGCCATATTATATGCCTCATTCCGATAAACGGTTTAGAAATGCGATCGAAAATACGATTCACGTTTTTTGTGCGAAGAAAAAACGGTTTTCAAAACTGCTCTTAAACCGCTTATATTTTGCCAAAAATTTAAGTTGGGTCATGATATTGGGGTCCATAGCTTTCCAACGGTATATCGCAAGCCCCATTTGGGCAATTTTGGCAGAAGTTCAAACTAGTTCACAGGGAAGTTGAACGTACTACTAGCGGGGCAGGTCAGGTTGTGATCAGAATATTATTCTGATCCTGTGATCAGAATAGTGTTTATATATATGTTCATTCATGACACCTAGCACCCGTACACTCTGGTACGGCCAATACGCTAGGGGATTAAGCATACCCCATAATACGGCGTGAGAAGTCCGAACACTTTCGACAGTGCGGCACCCCGAACTTATAGCATTATATGCATCAGCTCCGAATCATGTCTTGGGTCAATAGTTGGGTTTGCCCGGCTCCCATGTTTTGGTACCTTACGTTCCGCTATATCGGCTAAGGTAGCACTGGGAGAACTACTGCGATTGTGCCCCGGTTCTGCTGGGCTAAGCACCTCAGTAGAGAAAGCTAAAACTGACTGTCATGATAAGGCGAGAGACTGGTCGCTGTTCAAGAGGTTTCAAGTCCCTAAAGACTTATGCCGCTTAGAGTGAGGAGTCGGCCCTGTCCGGCTTAAGGCGTGTATTGCGCCCCGAATTCGACCTTCCAAATACTAGGGGCTTCGCCGAAATTTAAAATTATAGAATTCTATGGCTAAGTGAGAGTGATAACGCATTATAGTCCGATTGCCTTGTTCGTTGTGCTGAGCACCTCCCTCGAAGGACCCAAAAATGGGAACAAGAGTGCTCAGGTTTATCCCGAACACCCCAGCACTCGTGGCGTGGGGGCAGAAGCCGACGACTAGCCATCTCTCAGATTTGATAAACAGCCGAACAAAAGGTAATATTTTAAATTCAGACAAGCGTTGCATAACACATATGAACACGTTTTCATAATACAGGATTACACGAGCAAGTTTATTCAAATATTACATCTTTCGCACACTCGTCCGCTACAAGACGGGCACCCTTCAGGACACCCTCATAGTACATATCGGGGTGGCGATGCTCCTTGCCCTGCGGCGGCCCCTCCTTCACCAGCTTCATGGCGTCCATCTTAGCCCAGTGCACCTTTGCATGGGCGAAAACCCGGCGTGCACCTTCGATGCAGACGGACCGCTTGATGACTTCCAGCCGTGGGCAGGCATCCACAAGCCGCCTCACCAGGCCGAAGTAGCTGTTGGGAAGGGCATCGCCAGGCCACATCCGGACTATAAAGCCCTTCATGGCCTGTTCGGCCGCCTTGTGCAGCTCGACCAGTTGCTTCAGCTGGTCGCTCAAAGGCATCGGGTGTTCGGTCCCAGTATACAGAGACCAGAACAGCCTCTCCGTTGAGCTTCCCTCCTCGGCCTGGTAAAACTGTGCGGCATCCGACACGCTGCGGGGCAAATCTGCGAATGCTCCTGAAGAGCTCCGGACTCGGGTAAGTAACAAGTAATTTACTTTCACATGCTTGCTTTGCATATTGAATGCCTTACCCGCCGCTATCTTCTTCATCGCATCAATCTCCTGGAGGGCCTTTTGGGCCTCAGCCTTGGCATTCTTTGCGCTCTCGAGGGCCGCGGCAAGCTCGGACTCTCGCATCTTCAAGTCAAGATCCAACGCCTCGTGCTTCGTCACGAGAGCGTGGAGCTCTTGCTGCACCTCGCCCACCCGTGCCTCCTGCCTTTCCCGCTCGATGCGCTCCTTGGCCGCTTTATTTTCGGCCTCGGATAGCGCTTGCTTCAGGGTCGCCACCTCGGTCGTGGCCCCTGGTAAATTTACGATGATCCTGTCATTTTGCAATCGCATTCTTTTTATATATATATATCCATGAACTAGGTACTACTTACCTTTGTTCTCCTCGAGCTGCCTCTTGGCAAGGCCGAGCTCTTTCTTGGACCCTTCGAGGTCCTGCTTCAGTGCGGCGACCTCCGCAGTCAGTGCGGCAGAGGCCAGCAGCGAAGCCTGCATACACATATAGACATACTTATATTAGACTCCTGCGATGTTGTTTGATCCTCCATTCGGCTTTTCTTTGTGAACACCGAACAGAGCATCAGGGGCTACTATCTATGCGGTAATATTTTTCCTATATTTCAAATACTTACCTCAAAGCATGTTAGAAGGCTGGCACAGGCTTCAGTCAGTCCGCTCTTGGTGGACTGAACCTTCTGGATCACCGCACTCATAATAGTGCGGTGCTCTTCGTCGATGGAAGCGCTGCGAAGCGCTCCCAGCAGATTGTCTGGTGCCCCTGGATGGGCAGAGGTCACCGGCACAGGCGTCTTGCCCCTTTTAGAAGGAGGCCGCCTGCCCGAGTCCGGAACCACTGTAGGTTCCGGCGCGGTGTTCGGCTGAGGGCCGAACTCGGAGCCCTCGGGAGCCTTACTCCCTCTGCTCCTGGAGTCCGGAAGG
This sequence comes from Triticum urartu, assembly GCF_003073215.2. Classification (NCBI taxonomy): domain Eukaryota; kingdom Viridiplantae; phylum Streptophyta; class Magnoliopsida; order Poales; family Poaceae; genus Triticum; species Triticum urartu. Next base: position 118,876,097 of record NC_053022.1, read on the forward strand.
TCGCCTTGAGGCGCCTCCGGGATTGTCTCCCCTCGACCCGGTGCCTCTTGAGACAATACCTCGGCATTGTCCGTAGGTAAAGGGGAGGTGGCAGTCGGAAGTGGATCGCTATCCATGTCCGATGAGTCCAAGGAGCCGCCCGACAAAGATGCGTCGATACGGGCTTGGGGCGATCTGCATAATCATATTCGGCGTTAGGAGAAGCAGTGCGACAAAGGTATGCTATAAGTTACTTTGGCATCCAAATACTTATGACTTTGCCAGGGGCTTGGCCCTGAGCAGCCACTCGTCTTCGCCTTCGGCGGCGGTGGTGGAGTAGTCCGGAAGGAGGGTCCTCCCCTTCTTGGACCCTTCGCCCCTCCCGGTCGGGGCGACCTTCCTTTTCTTGTCTCCCCCGACTGGAGGGGGAGCGTTTTCATCTTCCTCCTCGCCTTCGGGGGAGGAGTGCGTCACAGAGTCATCGGACGATGAGTCCGGTACTACCTGGCGTCGGGAGCTCTTTCGGGTTCCCTTGTCCTTCTTGGTCTTCTCCGGCACCTCGTAAGGAGCCGGAGTTAGCATCTCCGTCAGGAGAGCGTCCGCAGTGTGTTCGGGCAGAGGGGCCGGACAATTGATTTTCTCTGATGCCCCCACCCAGTCCTGTCAAAGGCATGGGAGCTCAGACCCCACACGTGGTTAAGCTATGGGAAGTAAAAATCCTACCAGATGTACAAAACTTACCGGATTCGCAGGGCGCTTCGCGCTTAGCCCATGGTCCTCGGTGAGAGGGGGAGGGACCTCGGCGCCCTTGAACAACACCCTCCAGACGTCCTTGTGCGTCGTGTCGAAGAGCTCGCTCAGAGTCTGGTGCTGGGCCGGGTCGAACTCCCACAAGTTGAAATCCCGTTGTTGACACGGGAGGATCCGGCGGAAGAGCATGACCTGGACTATGTTGACAAGCTTGAGCTTCTTGCTTTCCATATTCCGGATACATTTCTGGAGTCCGTCCAGCTCCACCGATGACCCCCAGGATAGGCCCTTCTCTTTCCAGGAGGTGAGCCGCGTGGGGATTCCGGATCGAAACTCGGGGGCCACCACCCAGTTGGTGTCGCGCGGCTCAGTGATGTAGAACCACGCCGATTGCCACCCCTTTATGGTCTCCACGAAGGAGCCTTCAAGCCATGTAACATTGGGCATCTTGCCCACCATGGCTCCACCGCATTCCGCTTGTTGGCCTCCCACCACCTTCGGATTGATATTGAAGGTCTTTAACCACAGGCCGAAGTGGGGCCGGATGCGGAGGAAAGCCTCACACACGACGATGAACGCCGAAATGTTGAGGATGAAGTTCGGGGCTAGATCATGAAAGTCCAGCCCGTAGTAGAACATAAGACCACGGACAAATGGATGGAGGGGAAACCCCAGTCCGCGGAGGAAGTGGTGGAGGAAAACTACCCTCTCGTGAGGTTCCGGGGTAGGAACAATCTGCCCCGCAGCGGGCAGCCGATGCGCGATATTCGCGCTAAGTATCCGGCTCCATGAAGCTTTTTGATGTGGCCCTCCGTGATGGAGGAGGCCATCCACTTGCCTCCCGCTCCGGACATGTTTGGAGAAGGTTGAGGAGAAGGATGTGGACTTGGGCGTTGGAGCTTGAGTGCGCAAGAATGGATGAGCAAGGAGGAAGAAGGCGTGGGTAGAAAAAGGTTAAACCTTATCCCCTTATAAGGGCGGCCGAAACTATGCGCCCCCACTAGCCTGGTAAAACTCGCTTATCCCCCAAGAACCATAATTGATGGTGCGGTTGGGTTACCCACGCCCGTATTGATGAGAATCCCGTAATAAGGGGGGCCCGATCTCTGCTTTGACAAGACTTGTCAAGAAACTGCCTCGCGTTATGTGCGGGGCTGGTTAAAGAAAAACGGTTCGAATAATCACCGAGCCATGGCATGATGTCATGTTGCCAAAACGTGTGAGCAGATTAGATTTGTGGAAATATTATTCTCTCTACAGTGGTATGTGGAACTTATTTTGCAGGGTCGGACACCATCCTGTTATTCGAACTCTTCTGTGGTGTATCCGGAGGAGGAACCCGCCTTGCAATGCCGAAGACAACACTACGCACCAGACTCATCGTCATTGAAGCCTGGTTCAGGGGCTACTGAGGGAGTCCTGGATTAGGGGGTCTCCGGACAGCCGGACTATATCCTTTGGCTGGACTGTTGGACTATGAAGATGCAAGATTGAAGACTTCATCTCGTGTCCGGATAGGACTCTACTTGGCGTGGAAGGCAAGCTACGCAATACGAATATGTATATCTCCTCCTTTGTAACCGACCTTGTGTAACCCTAGCCCCCTCTGGTGTCTATATAAACCGGAGGGTTTTAGTCCGTAGGACAACAAACAATCATACCATAGGCTAGCTTCTAGGGTTTAGCCTCTCCGATATCGTGGTAGATCAACTCTTGTAATACTCATATCATCAAGAATAAATCAAGCAGGACGTAGGGTTTTACCTCCATCAAGAGGCCCGAACCTGGGTAAAACATCGTGTCCCCTGCCTCCTGTTACCATCTGCCTTAGACGCACAGTTTGGGACCCCCTACCCGAGATCTGTCGGTTTTGACACCGACAGGCGCCATTCCTCAGCTCTTGCGCACTTGGTCGCCATGTTGAACATCTCTAGAGCCGTGCATAGCTCCTCGTGGATGGCGAGCTCCTCCTTCATCTTGACATCGCGGACGCCATCAGAAAATGCTGAGATGATGGCCTCGTCCGTCACCTTGGGGATCTTGAGGTGAACGCTGTTGAAGCGCTGGATGTACTTCTGCAGGGTCTCTCCTGGCTGCTGCTTGATGCGGCGTAGGTCACCCGCGGCCGGAGGGCGGTCGCGAGTGCCCTGGAAGTTGGCGATGAAGCGGTTGCGCATCTCACCCTAGGAAGAGATTGACCCCGGGGGCAAGTTCAGGAGCCATGAGCGAGCATCGTCCTTGAGAGCCATGGGGAACCAGTTCGCCATGACTTTCTCATCGCCGTTGGCCACCTCGATGCTCAGCTCGTAGATCTGCAAGAACTCCGCAGGGTCGGGGGTGCCGTCATAGTGAGGAGGCAGGTCTGGCTTGAACTTGCCTGGCCAGACAACACTACACAGCTCCGAAGTGAAGGCGCGACAGCCCGCTGTGGCCACCGGGGCCCTTTGCAGAGGTGGGGCCTACTCCTAATGCCTGCGCACCGCCATCGCAGGCGGCACGCGGTCTTGACATGGTGGCGCCGGGAGTGCAGGAGCATTTTCTTGTGGCCAAGGAACTTCTTGGCAGCTTCCTTCTTCGCGCGCGGGCGCCCGACGTGGTGGGTCGCGCCGAGGGGCCGCGCGTCTTGGTGCTAGGGCGCCGTCTTGGTGCGGAGGTGGTGGAGGCGCTCCGTGGGCTACGTCACCCGCGGCTGGAGGAGGGCGAGGTAGCGAGAGAGAGGGTGTGGGTGAGCCCCCAGTGGCGCTGACGAGCTCGGCGATGCGGTCCAGCTAGTCCTCATAGAGGTCATCGACCGGGCAGGAGCGCAGGAGCTCGCGTGCCATGAGCAGCGCGGCCTGCGCGTCCGTGGGCGCGTGGCGAGCGTGGGACGATAAGCCGGCCAGAGTCAGCGATGGGGTGGCGATGCGGCTGTCCCACCGCACCGAGGGGTGCAGTGAACATGCTTGCTGCTCGTTTCCTGCCGGGCCGGTGGCGGCGTTGGTGGCGGGTGATGGAGAACGACGGGGAGGCCCGCCGATAGGGGCTGTCTGAGCGACGTGGGCGGTCAGGGTGGCCCGGCGCTTAGCGTGAGCCCGACGCGTGGTGGAGTGTGGATCAACGGAAGGAAAGTTTCAGCGCACCCCTACGTGGCGCGCCAAATGTCGGATTTCGGGTTCCGGCAAAACCCTTAGGTTCGAACTCTGGGGTGCGCACGAAGATCTCTCCCTCTCCCTAGCTCACTCACTCACCACGATCTCAAACCTCAGCTCGTCAAACTCGAAGCACAAGGGATACAAGAGTGTATACTGGTTGGGGCCACCGATGTGGTGTAATACCCTACTCCAGTGTGGTGTGGTGGATTGCCTTGCACACTAAGGACGAACAAGTACAAGGGAAGAACAGCCTCCTGAGAGGAGGTGTTCTTAAGCTCGGTGAGCTGGTGCGTATGAGGGTGGAATGGATCCGATCCCAGCTCCCCCTCCTATGGTGGAGGCTAGTCCTATTTATAGAGGCCCTGGTCTTCTTCCCATATATTAGGCGGGAAGGGATCCCACAACGGCCAATTCGAAGGGGGACAACTAGTACAAGCTATCCTGACAAAAGGTGGTCTTCGCCTGCCAAAGGCTCTGGTGGTGACGCCGTTGTGGGCTCCGCGATGACCTCCGTCCTGCCGTCCTGCTGGTCTTGGTCTTGTTGCACCGATATGGAAATCTTTGCTTGATGCCTCGGGACTCCTCGCTTGTGCTTGCTTCTTTAGCACCAAAGAGGAAACCAGTACTCTACGCCCGCTGGCGCCCGCCTAGCCTTGGTCGTCATGGCTGACGTCACAGAAACCTCATGAGGTGCCCCTCGCCTTGATCTCTCCACTCCTCGCAAGCAAGCCTAGAGAGGCTGCCCCTGAGGAGGTCTTGTGTCATCCGCCTCGCAAGGCTTGGCCCCTCGCGAGGGTCTTGAGTGTTTGCTGGTGAAGATGGGCCGTGCCAGGCCGCTAGAGGAGCCATGCCGTGGGCCGCAGGCAGGCAAGTCTGGGGACCCCCGTTCCCAGAACGCCCATAATATGCAATCACTCACATAGCTGCCGAGATTTTTTGATATGCACTAAATCCCTTCAAGCCCGCAACATTTCTTCTTTGAGTAAAATACCAACAATTTGCCTCGCAAGGTTGAACAGTTTTCACAAAGAGGGATGAGTGCATTCGGTACCTTCTCCGGAAGACATGCGGTGGATATGTTGGATTCTCCGCGAAGTAGTCTTGCATCAACATCTCGTTCCCGAGATGGCGATTTCGAGGAATGCAAAGACGCTCGACGGTCGATCCTCGCCGCCTCTTTCAGTTCTCGTGTTCGTGCTCCTTCACGACAAGAGCCATCACCAATGTCTGCTGCTGATAGTTTGCAAGCAGCGTCTCAACATCCGAGCCGTCTGAATCGGGCGAATCGTCGAGCAAAAACTTCTCGCACGGGCTCAATTCCATCTACATGAACAAAAAACGCATGCCGCGTCAACCAACTATGCATAGAGCTCGGCACAAAGCACAAGCAAACACTAACCGGCAGCTCGTCGGGCGGGCGATCCCAGGCGGCGACTAGGGGCGGCGACGAGGGGCGGCTCGAGGGCGGTCAATCCCCGGCGGTGACGGCGACCAGGGGCGGCTCTTCTCACCGGATCTGGGGGGCGGGGCGGTGGAGCGTATCCGTAGTGGAGAGTGGGGGACGCCCTCGCGGCGTGATTCCGCCCGCAGATTTGGCCGGAATCACTGGCGGTGGCGGCATAAGGAGGTGGGGAAGGGGCGCGGGCTGAAATGTCCCTCCCGTGAACTGCTTCCTTGCGATACGGGGCACCGTAGGGGCGAGGTGGAAACCTGCGTATTCGCGGGTTGGGGCAGAGATTTTGCCGCGCCCCTCCAAAATTTTTACGGGCCGGCCATGTTTGCGGGGTCTGTTCGGGCGGGATTTTCCGCGCTAACCCGCATTTTGGCGGTTATTTTGCGGGTCGGGGAGGTCTGCTAGAGTTGCTCTTATCCAAACTAAAGTCTTCCCTTTCCCATCCTCTCCGCCTCGATCGCCATTGCCCCACTCCTAGTTCTCACCTGTTCACAGTCCACCACTATGATGGAGCTGGTCGAGATGGTGGTCGTCATGCCAGAGTCAGAGGACTAATCAGTGGTGGCCGCCTACAAGGTAACCCGTGATACGCATAGCCCACCACCACAAACAAAGGAAGGAGGACGCTTTGGTGGCGGTATGTCATCCGATACCACCTCTGGCAAAGCGTGTAAATCGACGGGTGATAGTGTCCTGGAGTAGGGGTACTCATCACATCGTCTCCCGACCAGATGGGTCAGGTTGAGGACCCCCATGGTGATTGACTATTTGGCTTCTTCATGAAGCCCATGACATATACAAGGAAGGTTTCACAAGACTTGACACAGAGGACTCTTGTTATCCTAGGCCTTCGGTGCATTATATAAACTGAGGCCAAGCTACTCAATAGATCACTACAACTTAGATCATTAGAATCCTACACAACAATATCGTGATAGATACTTGTACTCTGTACCATAACCGCATATCAATACAATCAAAAGCATGACGTAGGGTATTATCTCTTTGAGAGAGCCCGAACATGGTAAAATCACGTGTCCATGTTACCATCACTCCAAGTCACCTAGCTCGGGACCCCCTGCCTGAGATCTGCAGGATTTAGCTCTAACAACATGTTTCGGTCGAGCGATCGCTGCGTTTTTGGTTGAAGTTCAGTGTGCACCCCAAGTTTGTCAATGTCGTTTCAAATTCCGTCAAGACCGTCGGCACTGCCAATGTAGATGAACTTGGTCATCCAATGAAAGGAGGCCTTGCTCCGGCCAAAAGGATGGCTAGGAAGTGGGAGTGGGAGAAGAAGAAGCGAGAAGGGGCGACAACCAAGATCACAGGGAGGTTCGAGGACATCATCGTGAAGAAGGAGGAGGCATGCGTCATGTGCAATGACGTGAAGGAGGAAAAGAATACCGAGAGGTTTGAACTTCATGGTGGCACGATGATGTCTTGCAAGTGTACAAGGCTTTGTAGAAATTTCATGATAAGTAATGTCTGTCGATCCCACAGGGAGTGAATAGGAAGGCACCACAAAACCCACAGCTATGTCATCACTTACACAGATCCGTACGCACCCAAACCGAAGTTTGGAAATAATCTACTTTAGTCGGTAGCTAGGTACACAAGTAAAAAGGGAGTTTCGTTAAACTATAAACGAAAAGATAAAAGACGAAAAATAAAAGGGACTAAACTAAGTGGAGTGGTACTTGAGTAGTAAAGCATTCTCGAGGGATCCAGAGTCATCACCACAAGTATGATCCTGGCAACACATGCGAAAGCATAGCTCTACGTTCATATCACTAATCACTCGATATGATTATGCATGGGAGGAGACAAATAAAGGTACATGTGAATCCACGGTAGTCACGTATAATGCGCGTCACCACCGGTGTGTTCCAACTCTGCTGACCATAGCAGTGATTAAGGGTTTCTCGTGAACACGACATAAACCTTTAGGGTTCTCAGTTACTCCCTATTGCAATGATCCGGGAAAAAGGGAGGCAACATACATTGTCACTACAAACCTCCGTAAAGACCCTTTCACACTAGTAATTCCCTTAAGTTCACAAGGGTTCAAATATTGAGTGAGCGCTCTTCACAACACCATGAGGAAATCAATGCAACAAATAAAGAGAATGATCGGATCGCTTATTAAACATCAAGTGCTAATCATGCAAGGGTTCAGCCAAATCCTCAAGAACTAGTACAAAGGAGCCGGCGTGGAGCCGGTGTACGAAGGAGCAGGGCGGTGATACGTCTCAGATGTATCTATAATTTTTTACTGTCTCATGCTACCATAATATCACTTTTGTATACTTTTTACAGCAATTTGTATAATTCTTCTTGACTAACCTATTTATTTAGTGCCTAGAGCCAGTTGCGTTTTCTAAATGATTTTGGTTTTTCAGGAAACCAATATCTATGTGGGTCGAAGTATCATGGGGATTTGATACAATTTTTTTCCATCAAGAAGAGTCTAGAAAGTATTAGGGCTAGCCAAGGGTTGACCCGCGCCCCAAGGCCATGTGGGCCCCCTATTCACTGCCTTAGCTCCATTCTTCCGCATATAAATAACATTTGTGAAAAACCCTCAAGACCAATATTCTCCGATATTTTCCATCTCAACAAGTTTTTGTTCCGAGGAGATCCAATCTGGAGGCCTATTCTGGCACCCTGCCGGATGGGGAATCTATCATCAGAGGCTTCCTCATCAAACTTGCTGCCTCCATTACTGGTGGTGTCTTGGATTAGGGGGTGCTAACCTAGTCGGCCCATGTTCCTCGGATTGGGCCAATGGGCCCTCATTCATGATCAAGATGGACTCCGGAGGCCGTACGCAGGAGGCGTGATCAAGACTACTTCCATCGAAGACTTGATGTATACTCCAAGATTCACTACAAAAAAACACACATCTGCGAGGCGCCCGCTAACTGAACCCTTGCGAGGCATTCTCTTATTGAACCCGAGCGATTGCACTAGCTAGCTACGTACTGAACATGAGGGATCAAACCCACTACGCACTAAAGCCGATCGATCCATCCCTTAGCTGCTAACTAAAACCGAGCGATTCCTTCGCTCCTGACTAAAGCTGGTCGATTCCTTTCCTGCTAACTAAATCTGATCGATCCTTCTCGCTGCTCACTTAAGTCGATCGAGCCCCCGTGCAAGATGTAGCCAGCCAGTGCGAAGGGTTGCCTTTGGATGAACAATGCCCATTGCTGCTGTGCGCGCAATATGTAGAAACGAGTCGAGACGTGTGTAAGTGCATCTAGTGCCCCTTAGTGATTTTGGTGTATTGAAGACTTATAGGTTAAGGGACTAATGCGTGTGTGAGTGTACACAGGTCTATAAGTCTATGAGGAGTTTGATATTTACAGGAAAAGTCGACCCCTAAAAATGAATATCTTCGATTGAAGATTTTGGTATTTCTGAAGACTTTCACGAAGACTTTGAAAGTGAAGAAATTGGTGTGTCCGTGAAGACTTGATATTCATGCGAGAAATATGAAGCTTGAAGACTTTCGTGTTCATAGTTTTGTTTTTCTCTTTCTTGAGTCATAGGAAACACCGTACTGTTAAAGGGGGTTGAGGAAATACTAAGGAAAAATTTCCATGTGATGCTCAACTCAAAATCCTACACCTACCAATCCCTTCGAGTGAAGCCATTGGAAATCTCATACAGTTCAGTCAATTTCTTCAGTGACATAGACGAAGTTCTTCTGGTCTTTGAGGAATTTGTCCAGCCTGAGGAGTTAGGAATTCGCCAGTGCGGATTGCCTACACAGTGAGGAACATGATAGCCCTGAGGATTTTACTACTCAAATTCCGACCGTTGCTGTGCTATGAGCCAGCTGTCCCAAAATATCTATCCACCTAACGGTCATATCATTGAAGGGTATTTATGTCTTATCATGTCGGGCTGCTCCATAGGCTATAAATAGCCGCCCCCTACAACCACTAGCTGGTTGGCTGCTCCGAGAGAAACTGACACTTGTCATTTGAGAGCAACCCATCCTCCGAGGACTTTGAGCGAAAATCATCAAGTGAGGAAAAACCAAAAACCCAAACCCAAACACCTACAAACCCCAAGTGATTGAGCATCACTGAAGAGATTGATCCTGAGTGGATCCGACGCTTGTTACCTTTGAAGACTATGCTTCTTCCAGACGGTTAGGCGTCATGGTCTAGAGCATCCAAGAGGAATTGTGCAAGTTTGTGAAGGTTTGGAAGTCGCCTGAAGACTTACCACGAGTGATTGGACGAGGTTTGTGTGACCTTAGTTCAAGGAGAATACGGTGAGGACTGGGTGTCTTGGACTAAGTGTCTTTGACTGGGTGTCCGGGACTGTGTGTCCTCGAGTTTAAATACTCAGCCGCTCCAACCATACGTACAACTGAGACAGCAGTTGGAACTGGTCTACCAAATCATTGTCTTCACCAAGCTTACTGGTTCTATTTCCTCAACTCTTTCATTTCCTCATAACTGTGATGTATGTTTGTTCATACTGTGTTTGAAGACTTTGACCGAAGGCTTTCTCAATTTCCTCAGTTCAATTTCTTCAGTCTGTTTGTCTTCATCCTGTGTTATCCTGTGAACTCTGTGCTTGTCTTCATTTCATCATGATGACTATGCTTGTATTCTGTTGTGTGTACTTTTGAGTACTTATTCCGCTGCTAGTAGTTCTTCGCTAAGGAATTTCCTCACCAGCAAATTCCTCAGTGAAGAATTTCATAAAAATCGCCTATTCACCCCCTTCTAGTTGATATAACACACTTTCAATTGGTATCAGAGCAAGGTACTCCCTTGTTCTGTGTGATTTTGGTTTAACCGCCTGGAGTTTTAGTTATGTCGACCACAGGTATGATCAAGGTCTTTGCTGGGTGTCCTACCTTCGATGGGATGGACTACCCCTACTGGAAGAATAAGATGTGAATGCATCTTGAAGCAATTGATAATGATCTCTGGTATGTTGTGGAAAATGGTGTTCCCTCAGTCACACCTTCTCTGAATGTTGCCGATGTGAAGAGATTCAAGCAACTCGACTCTCAAGCGAAGAATATCATATGTGGCCATCTGAGCAAATGACAGTATGGCAGAGTGAGTGCTTTGGAAATAGCGAAGCTTATCTGGGACAGGCTGTCCAAAGTGAATGAAGGAGTCTCAACTCAGCATGACTCTCGAGTTGATGTTCTTCGCAATCTCTTCAACCGCTTCAAAAGACTCGACAATGAAAATGTTCCACAAACCTTCGATCGCCTCACTGACATCTCAAATGAGCTTCAAGCACTTGGTGCCACTGACATCACCGACCATGAGGTGGTGAAGAAATTGCTGAGATCGCTTGATTCCTCATTTGACACTCTGGCATTGATGATACAAGACGTGCTGATTACAAGTCACTTGATCCCGCTGATATTCTTGAGAGGCTAAATACTCATGAGTTCCAACTTGCTGAAAAGAGAGATCTCTATGGTTCAAGCTATGGCAGAACACGTGCACTGAAGGCCAAGGCAGTATCTGAGTCCGAAGATGAAGACTCTGGTAGCAGCCTTGGTGATCCTGAAGAATTGAGCCATGATCTGGCTCTGCTCGTGAAGAAGTTCCAAAAGTTCTCAAGACATGGTCGCCTTGGAAGATCCTCAAGGAGCAATGATTCCTCATCCAGTGACTACAAGAAGAGGCTCTGTCACAAGTGCAAGAAACCTGGACATTTCATTCAAGATTGTCCTCAGTGGGAAAAGGAATCAAAGAAGAAGAAATACAAGGATTATAGTTCTGATGATGCAAAGAAAAAGAAGAAATCCACAAAATCCTCATCATCAAAATCCTCAAAGCCTTCATATCACAAGAAGAGCAGCTCCAAGAAGGCCAGGGCATTCATTGGCAAGGAAATGGACTCTGAGGCTGAATCTGAAGAAAATGAGGAAGAGGAGTCATCTGAGGAGTCCGAATTCGGAGTGGCGAGCCTAGCTCTCACTACTGCATTTGTCAGCAAGTCTATCTTCAACACTGAAGAAAACGACCTCACCAACAAGGTTGATGAAGGCGATGATGACTACGCTCCCACCTATTGCTTCATGGCAAAGGGTGCCAAGGCACTCAAATATACCTCCTCTGAATCAAGTGAGAATGAATCTGATGAAAACCTTAAGCCCAGCTATTCTAAACTTGCTAAGATTGCTATAAAACAAAAAAGGGCTTTAGAAAAGGTTCAAAACATGCTAAATAAAAGTGATGATATGTTGGGTGAAGAAATGGATCGCACTGAAACTTTGACTGAAAATCTTCAGAGACTTCAGTCCAAGCTTGACAAACTTCAAAGTCATCATAACACTCTCTTATTGGATCATGAGAAGCTTTCTTATGAATTTCTTCAAAGAAAGCAAGACCTTGAGAGGCTAAGAGTGAGTTATGAAGATCTTCAGAAGGAGCGCGATTCATTACTTGCTCAACAAATCAGCGCATCTCAGGAAGAAGTTGTTCCTCCATGCTTGAAGTGCATTGAATGTGAATCTGCTAATTCTTCACCTGAATGTTCAAATGCCGCTAATGTTTCAAATTCTTCACATGACTCTGCTATCACTAATTCCTCATCTGAGGACATTGCTAGTATCACTAACAATGCAGGGCTGAAGGAATTGTACACGACAGGCATGTACAAAAGCCTCAAAGGGCATCAGGCTCTTTGTGATGTGCTTAAAAAGCAGATCCTCAATAGGAACCCTAGGAAAGAGGGTATCGCCTTTGAGAGGAAACTCAATGCTGACGGTACATATTGGAAGCCTGAGCAGTACCCCAAAACTACATGGGTTGCTGCAAAGGGACCTCTAGTTGATCCATCTAACTTATCTGGATTTGCATGTGAATCTCCATATTCTGATGATGAGTCAATTGACTCCAAGTATAAGCTATTCAAAAATCAGAATGGTGAAGTATTTGCTAGATATGTTGGCACTAACTGCAGGAACGGCTCCCCGATGAAGAAAATCTGGGTTCCCAAAAGATGCCTTGAAAATCTTCAGGTGAATGTCATCATGACGCCACCTGTGAAGAATAGGAACCCCAGATCAAATTCCTCATACGGACCAAATTCCTCATATGGATCAAAGTCCTCATATGAACATCATCATGCTAACCCGTCTGTTTCGCAGGGAAGATCTAAGGATTATGGATATGTGCATTATTCTTCAAATCATTATGTCCATAAGTCCTCGAAGAATTTCTCTGCTTACTCATATGCTTACTCTAACCCATCTTATGTGAAACGAAATAGATTGGCTTCTATGCCATCCTTCTCGTATGGAGCTCGCAGAATGATGAACTCTTTGCCACCCCTTCAGATGTGGGTGGTGAAGAAAAAGAACTAATCTCTTCTGCAGGGTCAGGTCTCCAGACGCACGTAATCGTCTGAAGAATTTGCTGGAGACCTGAGCATGCCTGATAGGACGCAGGCTAATCATGAAGAAATGAACTTTCATTTCTCACGTCCTCATATTGCTTTATCAGTTCTTTTACTTGATGAAATTTATTTGATGAATTGATGTCATATTCTTCACTGATGAAGTATATGAGTTTGTAAGCTGCACTAATTCATCTGCAAGATGATCAACCCAAAGCCACTGAGTGGGTCCTTGATAGTGGATGTACAAACCACATGACTGGTGACAAGAATCTATTGATGGATGCTCCATTATCTCCGTCGCATCTGAAGCATATCATCTTTGCTGACAAAGGCAAAAGTCAGGTATTGGGTCTAGGTAAGGTTGTGATTACAAAGGATCGACACATGGACAAAGTCATGCTTGTTGAGTCCTTAGGATACAACCTTATGTCTGTCTCAATGCTTTGTGATCTTGATATGGTTGTTGTCTTTGGCAAGTACCGTTGTGAATTCCAAAGTCTTCGAAGGCTTTAGGAGAGGAGACCTGTATATTATTGATTTCTCTACAGGACCACAACCAGCCGTTTGCTTACTTGCAAAAGCTTCAGAAGGCTAGCTCTGGCATCGACGACTTGGTCATGCAGGCATGAGGAATTTGCACACGCTTGCAAGAAGAAGCATGTCATTGGCATCGAGAATGTCAAATTCCTCAAGGATCACCTATGCGGAGCCTGTGAAGCTGGGAAGATGACCAAAGCCAAGCATCCAGCGAAGACTATCATGACCACCACTCGCCCATTTGAATTGCTTCACATGGATCTCTTTGGTCCTAATCATTATTCTGCTATCTCAAATGAAGCATCTCAACATGGCTTCGTTATTGTTGATGATTATTCTCGTTACACATGGGTACACCTTGTTACTTACAAACATGAAGTGCAGGAAGTCTTCAAACAATTTTCCTTGAGGGCTTCAACCAACTTCGGTGTGAAGATCAAGCACATCAGAAGTGATAATGGCACTGAGTTCAAGAATTCTGGTCTCGATGACTATCTTGATGAACTTGGTATCACTCATGAGTTATCTGATCCTTACACTCCTCAGCAGAACGGCGTCATGGAGTGCAAAAACAGGACTCTTGCTGAGATGGCTCGCACTATGCTTGATGAATACAAAATGCCTCGTCGTTTCTGGACTGAGGCAATTGATACTGCGTGCCACATCATCAACAGAGTATATCTTCACAAATTCTTCAAAAAGACTGCCTATGAACTCCTCACTGATAAGAAACCCAATGTAAGTTATTTCAAAGTCTTCGGTGCTAAATGTTGGATTAGAGATCCTCATCACAACTCAAAATTTGCACCGAAAGCACATGAAGGTTTTATGCTTGGTTACGGAAAGGACTCGCACACCTACAGAGTCTTCAACAACGTTCTTCACAAAGTTGTTCAAACTATAGATGTGCGGTTCGATGAAACTAATGGCTCGCAAAGAGAGCACCTACCTACTGTGATAGATGAACCAGCACCTGAGGAAACTATCAAGTTCAAGGCTACTGAGGATGTCATTCCTACTGAAGAATCTGCTGAAGAATTCATTCCAGAACATGAAGAACGTCGAGCTAATGCACCTGAAGAAAATGCTGAAGAAAATAGTGTTGAAGAAAACGCTGATCAAACTCTTCAACGACAACCAGCTCATCCTCGCATTGCAAAAGAAGTGCAAGTTGAAAAGATCATCAATGACATCAAAGCGCCAGGTCCTCTCACACGCTCAAAAGCTTCACATTTGTCTAACTTTTTTGTGGGCAGTATGCTTTTGTCTCTATTACAAAGCCCACTAAGGTAGATGAAGCATTTCTGGAGCCTGAGTGGATTCAGGCCATGCAAGAAGAATTACATTAGTTCGAGCTCAACAATGTCTGGGAACTGGGCCAACGTCCAGATCCTCGCAAGCACAATATCATCGGCACAAAGTGGATCTACTGCAACAACCAAGATGGAAATGGCCTTGTGGTGAGGAATAAGGCACGGCTTGTAGCTCAAGGCTACACACAGGTTGAAGGAATTGATTTCGATGAAACTTTTGCACCTGTTGCTAGACTTGAGGCTATTCGCATATTACTTGCTTATGCTAACCATCATGATATCACTCTATATCAAATGGATGTGAAAAGTGCATTCCTCAATGGTAAGCTTGAGGAAGAAGTATATGTTGCTCAACCCCCAGGTTTTGAAGATCCAAAGAATCCTGACAAAGTCTTCAGACTCAACAAAGCCCTCTATGGCCTCAAGCAGGCCCCACGGGCTTGGTATGATACTTTGAAGGAACTCTTCATGAAGAAAGGCTTCAAACCCGGTTCACTTGACCCTACTCTTTTCACTAAATCTTATGATGGTGAATTGTTTGTGTGCCAAGTATATGTTGATGGTATTATCTTTGGCTGTACTGACCAACGTTATAGTGATGAATTTGCCTATATGATGAGTGAAGAATATCAAATGTCTAGGATGGGAGAGTTGAAATTCTTCTTAGGTCTTCGAATTCGTCAACAACACAATGGCATATTCATATCTCAGGAGAAATACCTCAAGGATGTACTGAGGAAATTCAGCATGCAAGATTGCAAAGGCGTCAAAATTCCTATGCCCACAAATGGCCATATGTGCACTGATGAAAATGGTATTGACTTCGATCATAAGGTATACCGCTCCATGATAGGTTCCTTATTATACTTATGTGCATCTGGGCCAGATATAATGCTTAGTGTTTGCATGTGTGCCCGATTTCAAGCTGAACCGAAGGAATCACACCATAAGGCTGTGAAGCATATTCTTCGATATCTAGCTCACACACCAACACTTGGATTATGGTACCCCAAGGGCTCGGTTTTTTATCTTGTTGGATATTCTGACTCTGACTATGCTGGTGATCATGTGGATTGCAAGTCAACATCTGGTACATGTCATTTCCTTGGACGATCTTTGGTCTGTTGGTCCTCGAAGAAACAGAACTGCGTATCACTATCTACTGCTGAAGCTGAGTACATTGCTGCTGGTTCTTGCTGTGCCCAATTGCTATGGATGAAGCAAACTCTTAAGGACTACGACGTCAACATGAAGAATGTACCTCTCTTCTGTGACAATGAGAGTGCCATCAAGATTTCTCACAACCCAGTTCAACACTCGAAGACAAAGCACATTCAGATTCGTCATCATTTTCTTCGTGATCATGTGTTGAAGGGCGACATTTCTATTGAGCATGTGAAGACTGAAGAATAGCTAGCCGATATCTTCACAAAGCCCTTGGATGAGAAGAGATTTAGCAAGTTGCGGTGTGAGCTAAATATCTTAGAGTCTTCGAATGTTCTTTGAAAAGGACACTCATCCTAACACTTATGCAAAATTGATGACTTAGATGTGCAACACATGAAGAAACGTTTTACTTCAATCAATGAAGAATAACACTCTTAGTGTGAAGAAATTAACGAAGAATTTGATTCTCAGAACCCTACGATAATTGTACGTGGTATCTGAAATCATCATTCTTATACGGTGGGTCACGCCACCACCAAAAGTTGAAATTCCTCAAATTATTCATATTCTTCAACTTTGCATAGTCCTCACTGGTTCCGTCATTTTTCTTCATTGGCTATATATATATGAGTTTATGTCCTCTACAGCATTCACTTATTGCTATTTCTTCAAGTTGGTTTTCTGCTAAGTGAATGTGATCGGACCCTTCCCCTCTATGCTATACTCAACCCAATCTGTTGACAAATTCTTCATGTGCGTTCTATTTGAAAATCGTTCAAAATCTTCACTGTGTCCTTGTCAGTTGAAGAAATTGCAAACAAAACTTTAAAACCTATCTTATCGAAATTTTCGGTCTTGCCGCTCAAACCGTTCCGCATCCCTCGATACATTTATCCACTCACCCACGATCTAACACGATCTCCACCTCTCACTACGTGGGTGACACATGTCATGCGAATGAGAAGAGTCAGGGGCACGTTCGTCCAATTTCTTCGGGCGAGCAGTTTTTCACCGTGGCTATAAATACCCCTCCTTCCCTTCCTCACTTCTTTTACTCCGCTCGACCTCTCTCTCTAGCTCGAGCTTCTCAAACCCTAGCGCCGCTGCTACTTCATCGCCGCCGGTAAGGAAGAGCTTCACTGCCTCGACCTCGTCACCGACGTACTCGCGCCGACCGCAGACATCTTCACTCCGCCGTCGCCGTAGCCGTCTTCCTCCGCCAAGTTAGGGCGTGGAAGATCTGCACAGACGAACTTCACATCTCCTCACTCCAATTCGTCGTGTTCTTCATCCAGGGTAAATAAAAGTTACTTTTACTGCCCTCGTTGATTCGAATGATTATCTACAAAATCTTCAAAAGTGTTTTTCTTCATATCTTCACACACTGAACACCTCACAAGTCATCCGTTCTTGATTCGTTTCTCTAAGCATCATTTTTCTTCAAGATTCCTCGATTGTGTGGATCTTCGATCTATACAACTCTGGAACCTAAGACAAAGAACGCTTAGTGAAAATCTTCAAGACTCATCTGGTCAAATTCCTCAAACCTGTTCATTTTGAAAAACCTTCTGAGAATGCATATGACCTCTCCAAATTCCTTGCAACTATACTCTGTTCACAGGTACACATGTCAGCTGTTGAATCACTAGGTTCTCATCAACTTAACTCATTTGCAGTGTTCCTCGAAGAAAAGTTGCATACTTCTTTAGAGAATTCGATTGTTCAAATTCCTCAACTGAAGAAAATGGCTGATGGTAAAAGGCCACAGAAGGGAGGAAAGAGGCCTGAGGTAAATACAGCGTTTGAAATCCCTGATGACATATATGCTGGGTACTGCACACCTACTGAGGAAACCAAGAATGAGCGCGAAGTGCGCATTCAGAAGATAGAGAGGAGATGGGCAGGAGAATGGAGGGAGTACAGATATGTCACTCCTAAGTATATGAAGAAATTCGCACTCAATCCTCCATGCCCAAGAGCACCACTGGCACCTGGCCAAATTGCTGATCCCACCAGCCTCAAGCGAGGTGAGGACTATCCTGATGAATGGGCCAAGCGCCAAGGCAAGTTGGCTAAGCAAGCCAAAGAAGCAGTGAGGAAATTTAATGAAGACTCTGCTGCTGCTGCTGCCTCTGCTGAGGTCCTTGCTGTCAAGCCAAAGAAGGCTATGTCAAAGAAGCCTGTGCGCAAGCCAAGTGCTTCCTCATCAAAGCCCTCACGGCCAATTCCTCATGTTGCTCCTATTCCTCCAAAGTCCTCAGCTCCTCCGCTAAAGCCTTCAGCTGTTCCGACCAAATCCTCAACACCTGTGCATCTCGCTTCGTGCCAAAGGACTGCCGGCATCTCCATTGCCTCAGGTGTCTCAGCTAGTTCCTCAGCTGCACCAAGTTCCTCAGCTGGCCCCTCACTGCTCAAGACAAAGGCCACTGCTGGACGAGATCCACACCCAAGTCCTCAAAAGAAGCAAGTCGCTTTCCAAGTGCCGTCTAATGAAGACGAAGCTGATGATGATGAACTTGCAGAAATCATCAGAGATAGGCAAGTCAGGGCCGCTAGAGCCAAAGGATCAGAGGTGCCACTACTTTTGGATCCCAAGCTAATCCTCGACTACATTGATGATTGGCACAAGGACCCCAACACTCCCTTGCCTGACTTCAAGCTGACTCCTGGCCAGAGTCACATGCTGACCCACTTCATTCAATAAGAAAAGTGGAAATTTGAGAAGGCCAGGCAGATCAAGAAAGCACAGTACAAGAAAGAACACTATCTGAAGAAAAACGTTGTCTCTATGACAACTGAAGAACTTGTCACTACTCAGACTGAGATTAAGAAACTCAGTGATGACTTTGAAGCATATCGCGCTGATTGGCTTGGAGTCAAGGTTTGTTTTGTGAAACTTGCGGATAACTTCACTTCCAATGTTGCAGCCCCAACACAATAGGAAATTCCTCAGACTGAAGCATCTGCTCAGCCTACTGAAGAAAATGCCAGCACCGCTGACGACAATCAGGCTGCTGAAGATAATGTGAGTTTCAGGGCTGATGACTGCATTCCAGCCGCTGAAGAAATTGCCAGGGCACCCACTAGTGGTGTGCCTGAAGAAACTGAAGAACTCAGGGCAACTGCATCAGTTGTGCCTAAAGAAAATCAACCAGATTCCTCAGCTGCTCCTGCACCAACTTCAACTCCAATCCTTCCATCTGCATCGGATGTGAAGAAGACCAAGGCTGCAGAGCGTGCTGCAATGAAGAAAAGGAAAGCATCAACTGCTTCAGATTCTTCAGCTCCGAAGAAAATGAAGCCTATGACAAGTTCATTTGCACATCCGATTGATTTTGTTCCCATCTCAACCAGGCCATCAAAGGACCTTGTTCCTTTTGATGAAGAATATGTGATCCCCAGCGGATCTGATGAAGAAACTCATTCTGCTGCTTCGTCTGAACCATTGGATGAAGAAATTGAAGTGGATGCGATCCCTTCAACACCTATCATCTCCTCGCCTGTGCCTCAGTTCATAGCTGAAGAGGCTGGCGTTGAAGAAATGGAAGATGATGATGTGGACATTGGCTGCTCCACACCCGTAATCAGTGATGAATTCTGGGAAAGTCAGCATCCAAACTCTCCAATGTTCACTCCTCTACAGCAAATTCCTCAGTCCCCCACACAAACTGTTCACATGGGCTCTGAAGAAACTCATCCCACTGCATCTGTCCATGAGGAAATTCCAGCCACTAGCGCCGATGAAACTGCTGCTGCTGAACAACCAACTACGCAGACTGCCACTGAGGAGGAACTAGAAATTCCTCAACCTGAAGAACCTGCGATTGAGATTCCTGAGGTTGTGATGCAACTCACTGACACTCCTCTGCCGAAGCCAAAGGACCCATTCTCACGCAAGCAAAAGTTCAAGGCGGATGATTTCTTCGGCGAGCACGTATTCTTCGAAGATTACAACCCATATGACTCTGCTCGCATTAGGAAGAGGCGTTTCTGGACTGCTAGTCAAGCCAATTTCTATTCCTTAGTGCTGTTCAACAAGGAGAAGATTTTCTACCATGAGCATATTCCTCACGTGGATATGGAATCTCTGCCGTGCTTCGCACCAGTCCTCAGTGTTCCTCACGACGCTGGGCTGCTCAACTTTTGCTCTGACATCTGCGATTGGAATGAAGAACTGATTCTTCAATTCTATGCAACGCTGCACATCACCGAAGATGCTGAAGATGTGAATTCATGGGTGCTGGACTGGATGTCTGAAAACACTCACTACACTGCACCTGCCTCTGAATTACTTCGTGCTCTACCACTCAGTCCTCCCCTTGAAGAAGCTCGCTGCATCTACAGTGAACCTGAGCTCACACATCATTACATGCGGGTGCTGATGAAACCATTGAAGCCAGGTCAAGCACCAAGAACCAAATTCCTTGTGAAGGGATTGTTGTACGTGCCCAGAACTGTCTATCGTATTCTTACGAGGACAATCAGTCCTATCAAAGGCCACGACTCATCCGATGAGGAAATTGTTGGCATCATGAAGAATCTGGTATTCAACATCATTCATGGCATTCCTGTCAATTATCACGATTTCTTCATGAGGAATATGGCCAATGTTGCACTGTCTCTGTTTGAGCTGAAGCCTTATGCACCTTGGATCATGAGATTCCTCAGGACAAGGTCTTCACTCAACTACAAAGCTGATTTCCAGAATCATCTCAGCTACTTGCCCCCAATTGAAGTCCCCAAGCAGACATATTCCTCAGTTGATGGAAAGGGCAAGGCGCCAGCTATAATAGATGAAGGCATTCGTCCATTGGATGGTTAGTTTCACGAAGCTGCATCTTATTCCACCAATGATGACTCTGCCACACATGACTCTGCCAATGCACCCAAGTCCACTCCTCAAGCCACTGCTCCGCGCGTGATGACTGACCGTGAACTTCTACTTAGTCTTCACCATAAGGTGGATCGAAATCACAAATGGGTTAAGCGTCAGTTTGATTCACTTCTTCACAACATGACTGCCACACACAATGCAGTGAAGAAAAACCACTACTACCTCCATCAAGTCTTCGGTCGCACCTGGGCAATCCTGTCACATCTGTATGGTGAAGAAGATCTGAAGAACATGGGTCTTAATGAAGATTTTGACTGGTCTGCACCTCCACCGAAGAAATTCAAGAAGGTCAAGGTTCCTTCTCTGGTGGCCAGCTCATATTCTTCATCACGCGACACTGATGAACATGAAGATTTGGATGACACTGCGGCAGGCCCTACATCCACAAACGACCCCAACAACGCTGGTGCTCCTTCAACAACATGATTATCTTCAGGGGCGTTAGTCCTCATTTTCGATCCTTTTTGGTCATTCGATGACAAAGGGGGAGAAATATGAGTTAGTCTTCAAGCGGGTCTACTATATGGGCATTTTTTATCTGCTAAGTTACAACTCGCGTTTTTCTGAAACTTTATTGGATCGAGTTGTAATCTTAAACCCGATGGTGCTCTGATACTTTCGATGCACTGTGCTTTGATACTCTTGATGCACTATTCTGCATGCTTATTCCTCGTTAAATATTATTGCACGCATGCTAAATTTCATCAGGCACCATATTTCATCATGCATTTCAAATTCTTCATATTATATGTTAAATGTGTGTATGAATTACAAGATATAGGGGGAGATCTCCATGATTCAACTCTTCAAGTGTGCATTGCTTCAAAAGCAAATTCCTCACTATGCACATCTTCAGGGGGAGTTCTTCTATATCTTGCAATCAAATTCCTCAATATCAGTATTTACACTTCATATGTTTATCCCCGTTGAAAACTTAACCTATATTGTCATCAATCACTAAAAAGGGGGAGATTGTAAGTGCATCTAGTGCCCCTTAGTGATTTTGGTGTATTGAAGACTTATAGGTTGAGGGACTAATGCGTGTGTGAGTGTACACAGGTCTATAAGTCTATGAGGAGTTTGATATTTACAGGAAAAGTCGACCCCTAAAAATGAATATCTTCGATTGAAGATTTTGGTATTTCTGAAGACTTTCACGAAGACTTTGAAAGTGAAGAAATTGGTGTGTCCGTGAAGACTTGATATTCATGCGAGAAATATGAAGCTTGAAGACTTTCGTGTTCATAGTTTTGTTTTTCTCTTTCTTGAGTCATAGGAAACACCGTACTGTTAAAGGGGGTTGAGGAAATACTAAGGAAAAATTTCCATGTGATGCTCAACTCAAAATCCTACACCTACCAATCCCTTCGAGTGAAGCCATTGGAAATCTCATACAGTTCAGTCAATTTCTTCAGTGACATATACGAAGTTCTTCTGGTCTTTGAGGAATTTGTCCAGCCTGAGGAGTTAGGAATTCGCCAGTGCGGATTGCCTACACAGTGAGGAACATGATAGCCCTGAGGATTTTACTACTCAAATTCCGACCGTTGCTGTGCTATGCGCCAGCTGTCCCAAAATATCTATCCACCTAACAGTCATATCATTGAAGGGCATTTATGTCTTATCATGTCGGGCTGCTCCATAGGCTATAAATAGCCGCCCCCTACAACCACTAGCTGGTTGGCTGCTCCGAGAGAAACTGACACTTGTCATTTGAGAGCAACCCATCCTCCGAGGACTTTGAGCGAAAATCATCAAGTGAGGAAAAACCAAAAACCCAAACACCTACAAACCCCAAGTGATTGAGCATCACTGAAGAGATTGATCCTGAGTGGATCCGACGCTTGTTACCTTTGAAGACTATGCTTCTTCCAGACGGTTAGGCGTCATGGTCTAGAGCATCCAAGAGGAATTGTGGATCACCGAGTGACCAAGTTTGTGAAGGTTTGGAAGTCGCCTGAAGACTTACCACGAGTGATTGGACGAGGTCTGTGTCACCTTAGTTCAAGGAGAATACGGTGAGGACTGGGTGTCTTGGACTAAGTGTCCTTGACCGGGTGTCCGGGACTGTGTGTCCTCGAGTTTAAATACTCAGCCGCTCCAACCAGACGTACAACTGAGACAGCAGTTGGAACTGGTCTACCAAATCATTGTCTTCACCGAGCTTACTGGTTCTATTTCCTCAACTCTTTCATTTCCTCATAACTGTGCTGTATGTTTGTTCATATCTGTGTTTGAAGACTTTGACTGAAGACTTTCTCAATTTCCTCAGTTCAATTTCTTCAGTCTGTTTGTCTTCATCCTGTGTTATCCTGTGATTACGCTTCCTATACTCTGTGCCTGTCTTCATTTCATCATGATGACTATGCTTGTATTCTGTTGTGTGTACTTTTGAGTACTTATTCCGCTGCTAGTAGTTCTTCGCTAAGGAATTTCCTCATCAGCAAATTCCTCAGTAAAGAATTTCATAAAAATCGCCTATTCACCCCCCTCTAGTCGATATAACGCACTTTCAACGTGTGGTGAGTCCAGATGGTTGGTTGTGGATGAACAGTTCCCGCTGTTGTCGCCCGCTCATACGTACATGTATGCCCCACCCCAACCGATGGAGGTTTGATGAACATGACCCCGTGGTAGTAGGCGGTTGCCGCTGGATGAACAAAACCCCGAGGAGGCCGCCACACCCCAGCCGGTTGGGGGTGGATGACCATGACCCCATGGATGCTCTATGAACAGTAGCCGGTGGAGCCCGGAAGACAATGGTGGATGAACAGTAGCCCGTGGAGTCCCGTTTAGCGGTACGTCACACCCTCCCGATGAACAAGACCCCATTTCGACCGTAGGCGCTCCAACAAAAGTCTGTTTCGTCCGTTTTGCGGTACGCCAAACCCCCACTGATTAACAGGACCCGTTTCGATCGTAGTCTCTCAAAGAGAAGTTCGTTTCCTCCATTTTGCATTACGCCAGACCCCTCCTGATGAACAGGATCCCGTATCGACCGTAGTCGGTCGAACAGAAGGTTGTTTCCTCCATTCTGCGGTACGTTAGCCCCCGTTTCGGCAGTTCCGTCCAAGCCGGTTGGCTTCCGATGAACAGGATACTTTTTTGTTGCCTCCTGATGAACACGATATTGTTTCTCCGTTTCGACCCAGCTGGTTGGCTTCCGACGAATAGGACGCCGTTGCTGCCGTCTGTTGCCTCTCCATGTACAGGAACCTTGGCCGTACGTATGCGTGAGTACGCGTTCGAGACCAAGCCCGTATGTACATATGTGGCCATATTTTTTGGCATGTGGTTGTACGTACATGTAAATGGTTTAGACAGGACAGCCTGAACTGCTACGCCGGGGGTGAGGGAGTCCTGGATTAAGGGGTCCTCGGGCGTCCGGGCTATGTGACGTGGGCCGGACTAATGGGCCATGAAGATACAAGATAGAAGACTTCCTCCCATGTCCGGATGGGACTCTCCTTTACGTGGAAGGCAAGCTTGGCGTTCGGATATGAAGATTCCTTCCTCTGTAAACCGACTCTGTACAACCCTAGGTCCCTTCGGTGTCTATATAAACCGGAGGGTTTAGTCCGTAGAGGCAATCATAATCATACAGGCTAGACGTCTAGGGTTTAGCCATTACGATCTCGAGGTAGATCAACTCTTGTAAACCCCATATTCATCCAAGATAATCAAGCAGGACGTAGGGTATTACCTCCATCAAGAGGTCCCGAACCTGGGTAAACATCGTGTCCCTGTCTCCTGTTACCTTCGATCCTCAGATGCACAGTTCGGGACCCCCTACCTGAGATCTGCCGGTTTTGGCACCGACATTGGTACTTTCATTGGGAGTTCCTTTGTGGCATCGACAACAGGATTGATGGCTCGCCTTGTTATCAAGGACAGTATCACTTCCGGAGAATCCCTGGCCTCAGGCCAAACCCTCGCGCTGGGCAGCTTTACCATGGCCGCCCGTTCGGCCTTTAAGCTGATGATGATGACTTCCCAAGTCATCAAAAATCGTCTCCCTGTTGACCCCGAATACTCCAAACGGATGGGTCCAGCGGATTTGTCTTCTTTAAACGAACTCCTGGATCGCATCGCCGCCCTGGGGGTCGCTACAGACTATGACCGGATTGGGATTAAACCTGATCAGAGAGAAATCAAATCTCCGTCGATCACCCATCAGATAGGTCGTAGAGGATCAAAACAACAACTCTTCCCCTATGCTAAAAACAAGCTACGTTCTGATATCCAAGCTCGGAGAGAGGATACCCGTCTGCGGGGTGACACTTCCAGTCCTCCGAACTTAGAATCGGGCGTTGGGCCTAAAGAATCATTGGACACCCCGAAGCCCGAACAAATAAACTCGAAAGTTTTTCAAACTCCGGACTCCACATTGGGTCAGGGTTCGGATTTAGCACCACCCGCCCACCACAAGCAATATTCGCCGAGCAATTCCGGTCCCCCGGATATATGCGACCTCATGTACGTACGACAGCAGCCTCAGGAAACAATCCATCACTTTTGGGCCAGATTCCTCCTTGTGAAGGACAAGATTAAAGATTTCTGCGATGAGGACGCGATTTCAATATTCTACAATAATTGTGCGGACGAAGGAATCCTCAACGCCCTCAACCGCCATCGCATACTACACTTCGCTGACTTGCCAACCATAGTATAGAAGTACTGCGCAATGGAAAGCACCCGGAAAACTCAGACAACTTGCTGGGAACCACCGGCCTGCACGCCACCTCCCTGGCGGGCAAAAAGGATGCACTCTCGCGGGGCACCCGACCCCGTAGGCAAGAAAATTAAACCCATTACAGGACATGGAACCATCATTGAGGGATGGCTTGATAAGCCATGCAAAATACACACGACACCGGATAACGAACCTACCCACATCCTCAGAGCATGTTGGATACTCTGGCAAGTGGCCAAGAGCGGCGAGGATATCCTCATCAAAAACACCTCAGAGCAATACTCTCTGAAAGACAACGACCTTAGAGTATTGACGGTCTTCGAGACTTCCTCTTCAAACAATCGGCGCAAGAGGGCACTCCGTGACCTCGCGAAGTCTTCCAAGTCGCAACAATAAATCCCTGGAATGACACGGCCATAACTTTTAATGCCGAGGACGAACCAAAAGTCCGGTCAATCCGGGCACCAGCCGCCTTGGTTCTCAATCCAATTGTGGATGGCTTTCGGCTCACTAAAGTGCTCATGGACGGCGGCAGCGGGTTGAACCTCATCTACAAGGACACGCTCAATAAAATGCAAATGGATAGGAGCTGCATCAAGCAAAGTAATACGACCTTTCGAGGAATCATTCCCAATCGAGAAGTAAGATGCGCGGGAAAAATTAAACTCGACGTGGTATTCGGCACGCCGGAGAACTATCGGTCCGAAGAGGTAACCTGCCAAGTGGCCCCTTTCAACAGTGGATATCACGCCATGTTGGGGCGAGACGCATTCACGCGCTTTCAAGCCATACCTCACTACGGGTATATGAAGCTCAAGATGCCCGGGCCAAATGGTATTATCACTCTCACTAGTGATCTGGACATAGCGCTCCGTGGTGAAAAGAAAACCGCATCCCTGGCCCTTGAAGCACTATCCGAGGCCCTTGCGGCTGAAGAATTAACCGCACTATGCTCCACGGTGGATAGGGACGACGCAATCCTCGATAAGCGGCCCAAATCCACCTCCTTCAAACCAGCGGATGAAATAGTTAAATTTCAATTTCACCCGACGGACCCCAAGAAGACAGCTTCCATCGGAGCACAGCTGGACCCAACGGTCGACGCCGCATTACGCGTGTTCCTGCGTGAGAACTGGGACATATACGCCTGACACCCTTCTGATATGCCAGGAATCCCACGTAAATTGGCCGAACATAGTCTCACTATATTAAAGGGATACAAGCTGGTCAAGCAAACACTGCGGCGCTTTTCCGAACCCAAACGACAAGCTATGGGGGAGGATCTAGCCAAGTTAATTGAGGCCGGGTTCATCAGAGAAATAAAACATCCGGACTGGCTAGCAAACCTAGTGATGGTACGAAAAGAAGGATAAATCCTGGCGCATGTGCGTCGATTTCAAAGACCTCAACAAGGCCTGCCCCAAGGATCCCTTCCCCCTCCCCCGCATTGATCAGATCATTGATGCTACTGTAGGACACGCTCACCATGTTTCCTCGACGCATACTCCAGATACCATCAAATCAAAATGAAGAAGTCTGATCAAGCCGCAATGACATTCATTACCCCATACGGGCCTTTCTGCTTTAACAATATGCCCTTCGGGCTGAAAAACGCCGGTGCCACCTACCAACGCATGATTCAAACATGCCTGGAGAAACAAATCGGCAAGACGGTCGAAGCATATGTGGATGACGTCTTCATCAAAACTAAGCACGTTGAGTCACTAGTAGATGACCTGCGTCTCACATTCGACAACCTCCGTACATATGACATCAAGCTCAATCCGGAAAAGTGTGTCTTCGACGTCCCCGCCGGAAAACTGTTGGGCTTCATCGTTTCAAATAGAGGAATTGAGGCAAACCCAGCCAAAATCTGAGCTTTGTCACAATTGGCTACACCAACAGACCTCAAACAGGTCCAAAAACTAGCCGGATGAG
This sequence comes from Triticum urartu, assembly GCF_003073215.2. Lineage (NCBI taxonomy): Eukaryota > Viridiplantae > Streptophyta > Magnoliopsida > Poales > Poaceae > Triticum > Triticum urartu. Next base: position 118,903,344 of record NC_053022.1, read on the forward strand.
TGGCAGCTTTAAGCCGCTTTATCTCCAGATTAGCAGAAAAAAGCATTTCCATTATATCGCCTGCTCGGACGCACCGACCACTTCGAGTGGACAGACACGGAAACTGCCGGATTGGAAGAAATAAAAGCTCTTTTAGCGAGCAACCCAATCCTGGACGCGCCGAACGTCGGCGAACCCGTTATTATACATCTCTGCAACACACCAGGTGGTGAGTGCGGTGCTCATCGTCGAACAAGAGGAGGACAGACATAGATTCCCACTTTAGAAACATGCCTGGAGAAAAAAATCGGCAAGACAGTCGAAGCATATGTGGATGACATCGTCATCAAAACTAAGCACATCGAGTCACTAGTAGATGACATGCGTCTCACATTCGACAACCTCCGAACATATGACATCAAGCTCAATCCGGAAAAGTGTGTCTTCGACGTCCCCGCTGGAAAACTGTTGGGCTTTATCGTTTCCAATAGAGGAATTGAGGCAAACCCAGCCAAAATCTGAGCTTTGTCACAATTGGCTACACCAACAGACCTCAAACAGGTCCAAAAACTAGCCGGATGCGTGGCAGCTTTAAGCCGCTTTATCTCCAGATTAGGAGAAAAAAGCATTGCCATTATATCGCCTGCTCGGACGCACCAACCACTTCGAGTGGACAGATGCGGATATTGCCAGACTGGAAGAAATAAAAGCTCTTTTAGCGAGCAACCCAATCCTGGATGCGCCGAACATCGGCGAACCCGTTATTATACATCTCTGCAACACACCAGGTGGTGAGTGCGGTGCTCATCGTCGAACGAGAGGAGGACAGACATAGATTCCCACTTTAGAAACCGGTATATTATGTATCCACTGTCCTCACACCATGCAAATCCCGGTACCCTCATTACCAAAAGATAGCATATGCAATCTTCATGGCATCCCGAAAGCTACGACACTACTTCCAAGAGTGCTCTATCATGGTGGCTTCCGAAGTACCACTCAATGACATAATAAATAACCACGAAGCTACAGGCCGGATTGCCAAATGGGCCATTGAGCTCTTTCCATTTGATATAACATACAAACCACGCCGAGCCATTAAATCCCAAGTATTGGCTGACTTCGTCGCCGAATGGACAGAGGCCGAACTCCCTAAAGAGTATGGTACATATTCCAATTGGGTCATGCACTTTGATGGCTCTAAAATGCTGGCCGGTTTAGGAGCGGGCGTTGTCTTAACATTCCCCACAGGAGACACAGTCCAGTATGTACTCCAAATATTATACACCGACTCCAATAGCACAGCCGAATACGAGGCCTTACTGCACGGTCTTCGGATGGCTGTCTCCATGGGCATACAACGCCTGGAGGTGCGTGGGGATTCAAACCTCGCAATATCCCAAATAAACGGAGACTTCAACGCCAAAGATCCAAAGATGGCGGCCTATCGTAACGCCGTACTGAAAATATCAGCTCGGTTCGAGGGACTCGAGTTTCATCATGTGGCTCGAGAAAGTAATCAAGCGGCAAATGTCCTTGCTCGCATGGGCTCCAAGCGTGACCCCATCCCGCCTAACATCTTTTTGGAAAGACTCTTCAAGCCATCTGTGGTGTGGCAGGATGAGAGAGGCAACACTAGTCCGGATCCGATTATACCGCTAGATTCCAAACACACTACCGATATCATCGGGGGTTCAGCGACTGAAATAACACCATAGGCCCATCTAATAATGGCAGTAATTGCCCCATGGAATGAACCCTTCTTGGTGATGAGGACATCAATACCATTGTTACACCCACAACCCCTACTGTTACATATACTGGACCAATTACTAGAGCTCGCGCACGCCAATTAAATTACCAGGTACTTCCGTTTCTTGGTAATGATTCTAATGTTCATGGGATTATGATGCTGCCTAAATTGGATACATTTGTTTTGCTTACAAATGAAGCGCCTAGCTTGGAGAAGGATGAACATTGGAGCAAGAACACGCATGGAGTTGATGGCATGCGCAAGGGGATCAAGAACGGAGTTACAAGTGATGATTTCAGGACTTTGAAGCCGCCATAAGGAGTGCATGAAGCCTTGGACGAAATATACAATATGCCACTTCATAATATTCGTCCATAGGCTATTCTAGGTGCTGCGTCACCTTATTAATGGGCCAGGCCCATGTAATTTCGAAATACTTAAGTATAGGCTATTTTTAGAGTCCGTATGTGTGGGGAAACAAGAGTTAGGGTTGGTTTCGGACCCCATCCTCAAGGGCCACGAAATTCCCCCCTCTTCCTCCATATATACAGCCCTTAGGGCGTCGTTAGACTTTGGGTTTTGTTTAGATTAAAAGTTCGCCATAGCTGCAACTTCGCGTACTTCGTTTGTGTCCAACGACCAGACCAAGACGTCACAGAACCCCACCTTGATCAATAAAGCTTTCATCTTATATTCGCAATATCCCGATTGCAATCTCAGTTTCTTGCTTGTTCTTCGTTTGCTCGCAGGAAACAGACCCTCGTGGTCAGGTTGATCGTGCTCCGGCGTGGTCAATAACCCTCGGAAGTTGGTTTAGCGATTGCTAAGGCGCGACGTCTCGCACGTTCGTAGTCGGATCGTCAAGGTCGACTCCCACAGAAAACGATAGCCACCATCTCATCGAAACATCGGGACACCTTTGCCTCTATCACTTGGCCTACCTTAATAGGCGAGAGCTCCCCGAGGATCAGAATGAGGCTCGATGCATCGTTCAGTGTTCGAAAGCCTACAAGGTTCATGAAGGAGAGCTCTACAAGAAGAGCGCGACCGGAATACTTCAAAGATGTATCTCCGAAGACGAAGGACGACAGCTCCTGGCCGAAATCCATGCTGGTCTTGGCGTTCACCACGCCGCGGCTCGGGCTCTTGTAAGCAAGGCCTTCCATACTGGTTTCTTCTGGCGAACGGCCCGAGTAGATGCACAGGACCTTGTCCAACGTTGTGTGGGATGCCAGCTTTTCACCAATCAAAGACATATGCCACCTACCGCCTTACAAACAATCCCCATTACTTGGCCTTTCGCGGTCTGGGGCTTGATATGGTCGGACCCCTTAAAGGGGGAAGCCATAAGAAAAAATATCTGCTGGTCATGGTAGATAAATTCACTAAGTGGATAGAGGCCAAACCAGTTAAAACGGCCAAAGCCGGACCAGTGATAGACTTTATATCCGGTGTCGTACACCGTTATGGTGTCCCACACAACATCATCACCGATAACAGCTCCAACTTTACAGCCGACGAAGTGAAAACATGGTGTGCTAACCTGGGCATCAAGCTCGATTATGCCTCCGTCTATCACCCCCAAACAAACGGTCAAGTCGAAAGAGCTAATGGTCTTATAATGAGCGGCATTAAGCCTAGACTAGTACGGTCTTTAAAAGAGTCAGACAAACACTGAGTCGAGGAGCTCGACTCCGTAATCTGGGGGCTGCGGACCACGCCCAATCGCACTACCGGTTACACACCATTCTTCATGGTGTACGGCGCGGAGGCTGTTTTGCCCTGCAACATCATTCATGACTCACCTCGAGTGCGCATGTACGAAGAGAGAGAAGCCGAGCTTGATCGGCTGGACAATCTAGATGCCCTGGAGGAGGAGCGCAATGTTGCAAAAGCCCGTTTCGCATTCTATCAACAACAAGCTCGCAGATACCAAAGCAGAGAAGTGCGGGCCAAGACTTATAACGTTGGTGAACTCGTTCTACGCTTGCCAGAAAAGAAAAAGGACAAACTCAAGCCCAAGTGGGAAGGTCCCTTCATTATAGATGAAGTTCTCACTTGAGGTGCGTACCGTCTTCGTGATGCATCGGATAATCGCTTAGAGCCAAACCTGTGGAATGCCGCCAGACTCCGAAGATTCTACGCCTAGAGCCGGACTCATTGTTTGTTTTCTTTTTCTCCTCTTTTCATTTTCTCTCTCTTTAAATTTTTTCTTTAGCTTTATAGCTCTTGTGCGGCTAGACCGCACACTTATGAGTTACACATCCTTAAATGTATACGCCCATAATACATGGGGCTTCTTTTACAGAAGCTTATTATCATTTTCCGAGCATCAAGCTCACCACATATGTGTCCTTTTGTCATATATATATATATACCTTTTCTTCGCCATTATATGCACCTTTATGACTTAAGTTTTTGCCAAGCTGGGTTGTCTGGCTCCTGTGCTTATGCCCTACGTTCCCGTTTGTTCGGCTAGGGCATATAGGGAGCACCTCTGCAATTGTTACAGCCGGGTCATCCGGACTTGTACCTCAGACTGGGTGAAGCCGAAAGCTAGTGTTCTTAATGGAATAATCGGTCGGCGGACTAAATATGTTTTACCTTTGGTGCACCACGAACCCCCAGATATTATATATACTGCGAATTTTTTGAGTCACAGTTTGGGCATGCACACTAACGCATGTTCACCTTGGAAAGGAACCCTTAACGGAACTATTCTCTCTGGAAGATGTTTCTTACAATCAATAAGTAATATAACATAGCTAGCCGAATACAACTTGTCTGTTCAAGTAACTATGACCCCTGCGCCTGGCTTCCATGCATGCCCCGGTATTTATCGCCGGTCGGTATTCGGAAACACTCCGCACCTTTGGGACCAGAGGTCGAAGCGAAAAGGTCAGCCATGACAATTGTTTTACAATTTCGGCTAGGGACAAAATTTTCAATTTAAGTACATAGTCACTTGGACTCAAAAGCTTCTTCCTCTATACCGTCTAACGGGCTGTCTAGCTTACAATCCTGTTGTGAAAACTTGGCGGCTATCTTTAGTTGGTCATATACCAAGCTCACTGGAATCTCTTGTCCATCTGACCCCCGAGGTCTGACCCGGGCCATATGATTCAGATCAAGTCCAGTGTAACGCGTTTTCACCATGGCCCAGGCCTCTCATGCGCCTTCCCGGCAAGCCGATATCTTCCATAATCCAAAGCGGCGCCGAGCTCCTTTGAATAGCTTCACAAGCTCCTCCATACTTTTTGGAGGGGATGCGGATGGCCATAAAGCCTTGGCAACACTCCGCATCGCTTTCCGAGCTCGCTCGTGCACTTGTGACAGCTCTTGCAGCAGATCGCCTTGAGCTCCGGACATTTCCTCTTCGGGCCGGCCAGTCACCATACCTGCAGACATAAATATGTTAACTCATTTTTTACCACACTACACGAAGGTAAGTTCAAAAGCATACTGAATATGCCGCCCCGTAGCTTCCTGTTCTCTTTTACGGCGTCCACTAGCTGGGCTCGCACATCTTTTAGCTCTTTGCCCAGCTGGGTTTGGAATCTTGCAGCTTGTTCTTATCATCCCTGGTCCGTGTCAACACACGCTCGCCAACGACCAATTGCTTTTCGGCCTGATGTTTACCCGCCTATGCGACCTTCAGTTCCTCTTTCAGTTGATCTAACGATCCTGCCATGGGAAATACAACAGTGTTAATATTACTGGTATATGATTAATATTTTTCTGGATGAAGGAGAACATTACCAAGTGGTGCCTTCTTGGATTTCTCCAGTTCGGTGGTAGCAACAGCTAGCTGGGTCTGACACTTTCCTAGCTCATGAGACAACATGTTATTATTCTACGTGAGTGCCTGATTATACAATAATCCTTAAATCAATTATTTCAACTGCTTCAAGTCTCGGGGGCTACTGGTGTATGATTACCAGTTCTGTATAATGCATACTTACCCGCATATCTTTCAAATGCTAGCCAGTGGCTCTAGCAAGCCCATCCCGAGCAGCTCGAATGTACGCATCAGCCGAGCTGAAGGCATCGAACGCCTCTTTAGTAAAGCTGGGGTCGCAAAGAGCGGCCCTCCGTCGCTGATGATTCATGGCGCTCTCTACTTCAGAGTTTGTGACGGATACATCATCCGAATCCTCTGAAGGAGGACAATCCGGCGTCACTCCTGTGTGAGCCCCCGCCCTAGAGGCAGTGTCTGGAACCTGATTGGTGGAGGCACGACCGGCAGGATCCCCAGACATAGTCCGGCGAACACTCTTCCTGATAAAACACAGTGGACAATGTCACAGTTCGATGTGACTGCCAGGGGGCGTATTCAAAGCCATACCTCTTTGATGAAGTCTCGGCTGGGTTGTCATTTGCCTTCCTCTTCGAAGTTCCGCCCAGCACAGGCGCCGCTCTCTTACGAGACACTTCTGGTGTATCATGGCGTGCCGAGTGCCTCGCCTTTGGAGCGCGAGACAGTGCGGTGGGTGAGGCATAATGAGGAAGCTCTTTCGGAGGAGATATCTCCTGACTACTTACATGTGAGGCAGGAAGGAGGCCAGGATAATCAGCCATGATGGCCACTTCTGTGCCATCATAGCTCGCCTGGTAGGAGACTCCCTCCTTGAGCTCCACAAATATTTCCGGATCCTCTTCGAATCCAGGATTGAGGTCCCGGTTGTGATTCTCCGGCTGTGGAGCGGGGCTATGGATCCCCGCGATAACCTTCCGCCATTCCTGTCAAGAATGGACGGGTTAATGTCAATTAAACATGACTCAAGGAGAGGATTGAGTAAGGTGGCGGGAGTAAAACTTACCCAGTTAGGGGGATTGTACATGGAGAATCCCTCTTGGTGCTTAAGGCGAGTAAATTCCTCTTTCTCCCCTTTGTACAGATCGACCAATATTATGGCCAGGGCGGCAAGGGTGTCCGGGCTCTTTCGTCCGCAGCGTGAGGCGTCGTCTTCCCCATTGTAATGCCACATAGGGAGCCCTCTGAATTGGAGTGGTTGAACACCTCACGCTATGGAAGTTGCCATTACCTCGATTATTGATAATCCGGACTGGGCGAGTGTCCTTATCTTGCCCATTAATTGTTGAACTTCTGCGCTGTCTTCCTCCTCGAGGCTCCGAGGGCGCCAGCTGTGGCGTTTCCTCAATGGAGCGCTGGAAACTTCGGGAAGGCCCACTCGGACTGGGTCGGGGAGAGCGACATCTTCAATATAAAACCACTCCGAGGGCCACTCTTCGGATGCCTTCTTCAGTGTGCCGGACAGGTATCCGGTCCCGGCTATACGCCATATCTCAGCGCCGCCCACCTCGAATATAGACCCCTTTTGGGAGCGAGGGACGAGGCAGAAAAGCTTCCTCCATAACTCAAAATGGGCCTCGTAGCCCAGGAATAGCTCGCAAAGAGCAAGAAAACCCGCAATGTGCAGGATAGAGGCCATCGTAAGATTGTGCAGTTGGAGGATGTAGTACTCCAGGAGACCTCGGAGGATAGGGTGGATTGGAAATCCGACGCCTCTTAATAAAAAAGAGACGAAGCACACTCGTTCCCCCTGGTTGGATTGGCGAAATTTTCTGCCAAGGCTTCGCTAGTGAAAGAGGTTAATCCCGCTCGAACAAGGACTAGATCCGCGGGGGAAGGAATCCCTGCGTTTGGAGCTTAACCAGCTGGTCATGCGATATTGAACATCTCTCCCAATCGCCTTTTTCAAAGCCATGAGGGCGGGAGGAGGAACTGGGGGCGCTAGCCATGTTTGAACCAAAGGATTTTCTGCCTGGTGTGGAATGGCATCTGAGATCCAATCCCTTTAAATAGACGCCTTTTTTATATGGCCAAGGTGTTACGTGCAAAAAATACTTTGACCTTTTGTATTCTCTTGACATGTGGAAGCAGGAGCAACGGAGGCGCAGAAGCTGAAGGATTTGACATTAAATGAAAATCCGAGTATAACTCTTCGGGTCAGATGCTTTGAAGTATTCGGAGGAGGAACCCGCCTTGCAATGCCAAAGACAATCTACACACCGGACACATCGTCATTGAAGCCTGGTTCGGGGGCTACTGAGGGAGTCCTCGATTAAGGGGTTCTCAGGCGTCCGGGCTATGTGACGTGTGCCGGACTAATGGTCCATGAAGATACAAGGCAGAAGACTTACTCCCGTGTTTGGATGGGACTTTCCTTTACGTGGAAGGCAAGCTTGGCATTCGGATATGAAGATTCCTTCCACTGTAAACCGACTCTATACAACCCTAGGTCCCTCCGATGTCTATATAAACCGGAGGGTTTAGTCCGTAGAGGCAATCATAATCGTACACGCTAGACGTCTAGGGTTTAGCCATTACAATCTCGAGGTAGATCAACTCTTGTAAACGCCATATTCATCCAAGATAATCAAGCAAGACGTAGGATATTACCTCCATCAAGAGGGCCCGAACCTGGGTAAACATCGTGTCCCTGTCTCCTGTTACCTTCGATCCTCAGATGCATAGTTCGGGACCCCCTACCCGAGATCTGCTGGTTGTACGTACATGTAAATGGTTTAGACGGGACTACCTGAACTGCTACGCCGGGGGCGGGCTCTACTATGACACGTGCCACTACTTACTCGGCAACGGTTCTGAAGGAAATATGCCCTGGAGGCAATAATAAAGTTGTTATTTTATATTTCCTTATTCATGATAAAGGTTTATTATTCATGCTAGAATTGTATTGACCGGAAACCTTAATACATGTGTGAATACATAAACAAACACCATGTCCCTAGTGAGCCTATACTTGACAAGCTCATTGATCAAAGATGGTTAAGGTTTCCTAACCATGGACATGAGTTCTCATTTGATAACAGGATCACATCATTAGGAGAATGATGTGATGGACAAGATCCATTCGTTAGCCTAGCATTATGATCGTTCAGTTTTATTTCTATTGATATCTTCATGTGAAATACATATTCCTTCGCCTATGAGATTATGCAACTCTCGGATACCGGAGGAATGCCTTGTGTTATATCAAACATCACACCGTAAGTGGGTGATTATAAATATGCTCTACAGGTATCTCCGAAGGTGTCTATTGAGTTGGCATAGATCGAGATTAGGATTTGTCACTCCGACTATCGGAGAGGTATCTCCGGGCCCTCTTGGTAATACACATCATAAGCTTGCAAGCAAACGACTAAGGAGTTAGTCACGAGGTGATGTATTATGGAACGAGTAAAGAGACTTGCCGGTAACGAGATTGAACTAGGTATATAGATACTGACGATCGAATCTCGGACAACATACCGATGGACAAAGGGAATTACTTATGTTGTCATAATGGTTCGACCGATAAAGATCTTCACAGAATATGTAGGAGCCAATATGAGCATCCAGGTTCCGTTATTGGTTATTGACCTGAGAGGTGTCTCGGTCATGTCTACATAGTTCTCGAACCCATAGGGTCCGCACGCTTAACGTTCGTTGACGATATAGTATTATATGAGTTATGTGATTTGGTGACCGAATGTTGTTCGGAGTCCCGGATGAGATCATGGACATGATGAGGAGTCTCGAAATGGTCGAGAGGTAAATATTTATATATAGGACGATGGTATCTAGACACCGAAAGCATTCCGAAAGGTATCGGGTATTTATCGGAGTACCGAAGGGGTTACCGGACACCCCCGGGGGAATATATGGGCCATATGGGCCATGAGTGGGGAGCACACTAGCCCACAAGGTGTGGCATGCTCCCCTATGGCAGGAGGCCAATTAGGAGAAGGAAAAGAGGGGGTTCGCCCCCTTCCTTCTCTCTTCCCCTTCCCTTTTCTCCCCGGTGTTTTATGGAAGGGGGCGCCCCTTGGGGAAACCCCAAGTAGGATTCGGATCCTACTTGGGGCGCACCCTGGCTGCTCCCCTCTCCCTCCCACCTATATATATGTGAGGGGTGCCCCTAGCACACCCCAGACAATTGCTTAGCCGTGTGCGGCGCCCCCCTCCATCGTTTACGCCTCCGGTCATATTTTCGTAGTGCTTAGGCGAAGCCCTGTGAAGATCACTTCACCATCACCGTCACCACGCCGTCGTGCCGATGGAACTCATCTACTACCTCGATGTCTTGCTGGATCAAGAAGGCGAGGGACGTCACCAAGATGGACGTGTGCAGAACTCAGAGGTGCCGTACGTTCGGTACTTGATCGGTCGGAGCTAGAAGAAGTTTGACTACATCAACCGTGTTGTCAAACGCTTCCGCTTACGGTCTACGAGGGTACGTAGACACACTCTCCCCCTCATTGCTATGCATCTCCATGGATAGATCATTGCGTGTGCATAGAAAAATTTCTGTTTTCGATGTAATGATTCCCAACAGTGGCGTCATGAGCCAGGTCTATCTATAGATGATATGCATGAGTAGAACACAAAGAGTTGTGGGCGGTGATAGTCACACTACTTACCACCAACGTCTTATTTTGATTCAGCGGTATTGTGGGATGAAGCGGCCCGAACCAACCTTACATGTCCACGCACATGAGACCGGTTCCACCGACAGACATGCAAATAGTTTTGCATAAAGGTGGTTGGCGGGTGTCTGTTTCTCCTACTTTAGTTGAATCGAATTTGACTGCAACCGGTCCTTGAAGAAGGTTAAGACAGGAAACTTGATAAAACACCATTGTGGGATGATGCGTAGGTAATAACGGTTCTTGCTAGAAGCCCATAGTAGCCACGTAAAACTTGCAACAACAAAGTAGAGGACGTCTAACTTGTTTTTGCAGGGCATGTTGTGATGTGATATGGTCAAGACATGATGTGATTGTATGAGATGATCATGTTTTGTAAAAGTTATCAGCATCCAGCAGGAGCCTTATGTTTGTCTCTTTATTGTATGAAATGCAAACACCATGTAATTGCTTTACTTTATCACAATGCGTTAGCAATAGTTGTAGAAACAATAGTTGGTGAGATGACCATGATGCAACGATGGAGATCAAGGAGTCGAGCCAGTGACGATGGAGATCATAACGATGCTTTGGAGATGGAGATCATAACGATGCTTTGGAGATGGAGATCAAAAGCGCAAGATGATGATGGCTATATCATGTCACATATTTTGATTACATGTGATGTTTATCTATTATGCATCTTATTTTGCTTAGTACGGCGGTAGCATTATAAGATGATCCCTCACTAAATTTTCAAGGTAAAAGTGTTCTCGCTGAGTATGCACCGTTGCTACAGTTCGTCGTGTTGAGACACCATGTGATGATCGGGTGTGATAGACTATGTTCACATACAATGGGTGCAAGACAGTTTTGCACATGTGGAATACATGGGTTAAACTTGACGAGCCTAGCATGTACAGACATGGCCTCGGAACACTGGAGACCGAAAGGTCGAACGTGAATCATATAGTAGATATGATCAACATAGAGATGTTCATCGTTGATGACTACTCCATCTCACGCGATGATCGGACATGGATTAGTTGATTTGGATCACGTATCATTTAGATGACTTGAGGGATGTCTATCTAAATGGGAGTTCATTAGTAATTTGATTAATTGAACTTAATTTATCATGAACTTATTCTTGATAGTTTTGCATATCTATGTTGTAGATCAATAGCTCACAATATAGCTCCTATATATTTTTGAGATAAAACTAAGTTGAAAGATGATAGTAGCAATGATGTGGACTGTGTCCATGATCTGAGGATAATCCTCATTGCTGCACAGAAGAATTATGTCCTTGATGCACTGCTAGCTAACAAACCTATTGCAGGAGCAGATGCAGACGTTATGAATGTTTGGCAAGCTCCATATGATGACTGCTTAACAGTTTAGTGCACCATGCTTTACGGCTTAGAACCGGGACTTCAAAAACTTTTTGAATGCCACAGAACGTATGAGATTTTCCTAGAACTAAAAATTGGTATTTCAAACTCATGCCCGTGTTGAGAGGTATGAGACCTCTGATAAGTACTTTGCCTACAAGATGGAGGAGAATAGGTCAGCTAGTGAGCATGTGCTTAGAATGTCTGTGATACGGGGCTAACCCGGTGTAGGTCGATCTTTCACGATTGGAGTGGATTCCCTCGAAGAACACGGGGAAGAACGGGTAGAAATCACAAGGGGAAACACCCAAGAACAAGTCCAATCACACATCCACTAAACAATCAAACACACAAGATCCACAAGGTACATGAACAACAAAGGGAAAGATACAAGGTCCATGAGGAGGTCTTAATGATATCCTAGACGGATCTTCCGCGAAGGTGGTCCTGAATCCCTCGGGATCTTCTCACATGGAGGTCTTGAACACCATGGGAGTGGTCTCTCTCTCAAGAGGAGGAGGTAGGAGCAAAGCTCACATACAAATGAGCTATTATATTTGCTAACCCTAGAAAGGAGGTGGATGTGGTCTATTTATAGTATAAGCCATGAAGGGTAAGTGGGAGAGGGATACAAGGCCAAAGCCCGACTACGCACAGGCAGTGTCGGACGTCCGGTCGGGGTCATATGTCCGGTCACTTGCGGGGGTCCGGACGTCCGAAGGGCATCAAACTTCTGATGTTTTGGCTCTGAACAGGTGGCGTCGCATTTTTGGGAGGCGTCAGTCGTCCAGTCGCTGGGATTTGTTGGACGTCCGGTGTGCGTCGGTCGTCCGGCCGCTGTAGCACGTGTCAGCTGTAGCTCTTTTGGCTGGTGCAATCTCTAGGCATCGGACGTCCGCAGGTCATCGGTCGTCCGGAGGCCGTCGGTCGTCCGAGAGCTGTAGCTTGTATCAGCCCCGTCTCTTTCGTCTTCGCTTCCATGCTTCCCTCATGGATGGTGTAGTTGTTCCTTGGCGCTTGCACTTGTCCTCATCGTCCGTAGCATTGCGACAATACCTATGTATGCACACGAGTGGAGTGTGAAGTAGTAAACCATCCTCGAAGGGGTCAAGTGAGCACGTGAAAAGGAGATGATTCACCTTTGTGTATGTGAAGTAGATGTCGCACGTGTCACTTGCCAAACGGACTCTTGACATGGTGATGTCCGTAGGATGCTCCGCATCATCTCCCCCCCTTGGGAAAGATCCCACCTCGGATCGAAAACCAAATCACCATGGGAAAGAGATGGCTTCGCCGTGTAGAAGTGGACGATCACCAAGTACACATCATCTTCAATCTCGGAATGGGCACTCTCCAATGTCGCACTGTCGTGTGATTCCTTCAAAAGGAGCAAGGACAAAAAACACATGGAAAAACAAATGTGGTTAGCGATAGTGCAAAACCAGGCATTCAAGTGGTGATTCACTCAACAAGTGTCGTCATCAAGCATAGCATAAGGTGTGACAAAGGATTGTGACATGGCATGTAAGCATATGAATTGAGCACAATCAAGGTCATCATGGAAACAAGCATGTAAATGGGAGGTAGTGATGCAAATATGTGTGATAAGAGAAGAAGCATCTACCTCAAGTTCATAACAAGCATGCATAAAGTGCTCAACAAATGGTCTATGGTAGGCATAGGAATCATTCACAACACCAAATAAAATGAAATGTCTAAACATATGGGTCAAGTGCAAGACAATCCAAGAATAATGTGCATAGGGTGTATTGAAAATAGTATGGCACTCAACACAATAGAAAGAGTAAGTGTTCATCATGTGTGAGGCAATCAAGTCAATCATGTGACAAGCAATGGGACACGGCATATGTGAAGAAATGAAATCGTTGCAACCAAACATATGATAGGAGCAAGTAATCCAAGAATGGGATGCAACACACAAGGCATATATATCATGATGCATGGAAATGTGAAAATGGCAAGTCAAAGCAAGATCTCTACCAAGTGCGCAATCAAGTGGTCCAAGATGGCCAATAAGTCTCATGGTGCAAGCAACACAAGTAGTTATCCATGCTTGAAAGTGCTAGTTATTGACTAGAGGGGGTGAATAGGCGATTTTTTTGAAGTCTTCAAAACTCGAGGTCTTTGAAGACAAACAGTAGAAATGAACCTATTGATATGCAGCGGAAGGTAGACTACACTAGAGAAGCCATAGTCAAGTAAGCAATGTAGTGAAAGCACGAAGACTATCAGCAGCTAGGTAGTATGGATCAGAATGGAAGACAGTATGAAGCCAACAGTTAATAGTCTTCACTCAGTGAAGTCAATCAGATCAGACGAGCAGGCAATGACTTCACAAAGACAATCTGTAATGTAAAGGGAAGTGGAGGATAGAACTAGTTGCTTGGGGAAGACAAGGATTTGGTAGACCAGTTCCAGTTGCTGTGACAACTGTACGTTTGGTTAGGGAGGCTGAGATTTAACTCAGAAGACCGCGTGTTCACCTTATTCCCCTTGAGCTAAGGACACCGAGTCCTCGCCCAATCACTCTGGTAAGTCTTCAAGGTAGACTTCCAAACCTTCACAGACTTCGTTCACCGGCGATCCACAATGACTCTTGGATGCTCAGAACGCGATGCCTAACTGGCTGGAGGATTCACAGTCCTCAAGTGTAACAAGTCTACAGGTCATGCAGACAGAAAGACTTCAGTGATGCCTAACACTCTTTGGCTCCGGGTGTTTTGGGCTTTTTCCTCGCAAGGATCTCTCTCTCTTAAATTCTTCGGAGGTGGGTTCCTCTCAAACGACAAAAGCCGTGCACTAACTCTAAGCAGCCACCAATTTATGGTGTAGGGGGTGGGCTATTTATAGCCAGGAGGCAACCTGACTTGATTTGTCTGAAATGACCCTGGGTCACTAAGGAACCAACACGTCTCCAATGGTCAGATTTCAAACACACGCGACAGCTTGACTTGGGCTACAACTAAAGCTGACTCATCCAGCTCTGGATAAGACTTGCGCTCATTGTCTTCGCTCGAAGACATATGATTTTGGTTGAGCATCACATCAGTCAATCTGACTTTGTTCTCTTGGACCCCACTTAACAGTACGGTGGTTCCTATGTCTCAACAAAGAAGAAAAGGAAACTACAAAACAACTATGTCTTCGCACTCCATAGTCTTCAAGTGAATGTCTTCACATGTCATAATCTTCATCGTGAATGTCTTCACAAACCACCATTGTCTTCAATGTATTCAAACATTTTAGGGGCCATCTCTGGTGGGTAAACCGAATCAATAGGGGACTACTACCTGTGTTATCCTGCAATTCTCACAAACAGATTAGTCCCTCAACCAAGTTTGTCATCAATACTTCAAAAACAACTAGGGGTGGCACCAGCTGCACTTACAATCTCCCCCTCTTTGGTGATTGATGACAAACTGATTGAAGTTTTCAACGGGGATAAAAGTGTGTGAGAGTTACGGATAAAGGCATTGTCTTCATAAGTTGCAAAAGGCTCCCCCTGAAGATGTGCATAAAAATTGGTATTTCAAACTCATGCCCGTGTTGAGAGGTATGAGACCTCTGATAAGTACTTTGCCTACAAGATGGAGGAGAATAGGTCAGCTAGTGAGCATGTGCTTAGAATGTCTGTGATACGGGGCTAACCCGGTGTAGGTCGATCTTTCATGATTGGAGTGGATTCCCTCGAAGAACACGAAGAACACGGGGAATAACGGGTAGAAATCACAAGGGGAAACACCCAAGAACAAGTCCAATCACACATCCACTAAACAATCAAACACACAAGATCGACAAGGTACATGAACAACAAAGGGAAAGATACAAGGTCCATGAGGAGGTCTTAATGATATTCTAGACGGATCTTCTGCGAAGGGGGTCTTGAATCCCTCGGGATCTTCTCACATGGAGGCCTTGAACTCCATGGGAGTGGTCTCTCTCTCAAGAGGAGGAGGTAGGAGCAAAGCTCACATACAAATGAGCTATTATATTTGCTAACCCTAGAAAGGAGGTGGATGTGGTCTATTTATAGTATAAGCCATGAAGGGTAAGTGGGAGAGGGATACAAGGCCAAAGGCCCGACTACGCACAGGCAGTGTCGGACGTCCGGTCGGGGTCAGATGTCCGGTCACTCGCGGGGGTCCGGACGTCCGAAGGGCATCAAACTTCTGATGTTTTGGCTCTGAACAGGTGGCGTCGCATTTTTGGGAGGCGTTAGTCGTCCAGTCGCTGGGACTTGTCGGACGTCTGGTGTGCGTCGGTCGTCCGGCCGCTGTAGCACGTGTCAGCTGTAGCTCTTTTGGCTGGTGAAGTCTCTAGGCATCGGACGTCCGGAGGTCATCGGTCGTCCGGAGGCCATCGGTCGTCCGAGAGCTGTAGCTTGTATCAGCCCCGACTCTTCCGTCTTCGCTTCCACGCTTCCCTCATGGATGGTGTAGTTGTTCCTTGGCGCTTGCACTTGCCCTCATCGTCCGTAGCGTTGCGACAATACCTATGTATGCACACGAGTGGAGTGTGAAGTAGTAAACAATCCTCGAAGGGGTCAAGTGAGCACGTGAAAAGGAGATGATTCACCTTTGTGCATGTGAAGTAGATGTCGCACGTGTCACTTGCCAAACGGACTCTTGACCTGGTGATGTCCATAGGATGCTCCGCATCATCTCCCCCCCCCCCCTTGGAAAAGATCCCACCTCGGATCGAAAACCAAATCACCATGGGAAAGAGATGGCTTCGCCGTGTAGAAGTGGATGATCACCAAGTACACATCATCTTCAAGCTCGGAATGGGCACTCTCCAATGTCGCACCGTCGTGTGATTCCTTCAAAAGGAGCAAGGACAAAAAACACTTGGAAAAACAAATGTGGTTAGCGATAGTGCAAAACCAGGCATTCAAGTGGTGATTCACTCAACAAGTGTCGTCATCAAGCATAGCATAAGGTGTGACAAAGGATTGTGACATGTCATGTAAGCATATGAATTGAGCACAATCAAGGTCATCATGGAAACAAGCATGTAAATGGGAGGTAGTGATGCAAATATGTGTGATAAGAGAAGAAGCATCTACCTCAAGTTCATAACAAGCATGCATAAAGCGCTCAACAAATGGTCTATGGTAGGCATAGGAATCATTCACAACACCAAATAAAATGAAATGTCTAAACATATGGGTCAAGTGAAAGACAATCCAAGAATAATGTGCATAGGGTGTATTGAAAATAGTATGGCACTCAACACAATAGAAAGAGTAAGTGTTCATCATGTGTGAGGCAATCAAGTCAATCATGTGACAAGCAATGGGACACGGCATATGTGAAGAAATGAAATCGTTGCAACCAAACATATGATAGGAGCAAGTAATCCAAGAATTGGATGCAACACACAAGGCATATATATCATGATGCATGGAAATGTGAAAATGGCAAGTCAAAGCAAGATCTCTAACAAGTGCGCAATCAAGTGGTCCAAGATGGCCAATAAGTCTCATGGTGCAAGCAACACAAGTAGTTATCCATGCTTGAAAGTGCTAGTTATTGACTAGAGGGGGGTGAATAGGCGATTTTTTTGAAGTCTTCAAAACTCGAGGTCTTTGAAGACAAACAGTAGAAATGAACCTACTGATATGCAGCGGAAGGTAGACTACACTAGAGAAGCCATAGTCAAGTAAGCAATGTAGTGAAAGCACGAAGACTATCAGCAGCTAGGTAGTATGGATCAGAATGGAAGACAGTATGAAGCCAACAGTAAATAGTCTTCACTCAGTGAAGTCAATCAGATCAGACGAGCAGGCAATGACTTCACAAAGACAATCTATAATGTAAAGGGAAGTGGAGGATAGAACTAGTTGCTTGGGGAAGACAAGGATTTGGTAGACCAGTTCCAGTTGCTGTGACAATTGTACGTTTGGTTAGGGAGGCTGAGATTTAACTCAGAAGACCGCGTGTTCACCTTATTCCCCTTGAGCTAAGGACACCGAGTCCTTGCCCAATCACTCTGGTAAGTCTTCAAGGTAGACATCCAAACCTTCACAGACTTCATTCACCGGCGATCCACAATGACTCTTGGATGCTCAGAACGCGACGCCTAACTGGTTGGAGGATTCACAGTCCTCAAGTGTAACAAGTCTACAGGTCACGCAGACAGAAAGACTTCAGCGATGCCTAACACTCTTTGGCTCCGGGTGTTTTGGGCTTTTTCCTCGCAAGGATCTCTCTCTCTTAAATTCTTCGGAGGTGGGTTCCTCTCAAACGACAAAAGCCCTGCACTAACTCTAAGCAGCCACCAATTTATGGTGTAGGGGGTGGGCTATTTATAGCCAGGAGGCAACCTGACTTGATTTGTCTGAAATGACCCTGGGTCACTAAGGAACCAACACGTATCCAACGGTCAGATTTCAAACACACGCGACAGCTTGACTTGGGCTACAAGTAAAGCTGACTCATCCAGCTCTAGATAAGACTTGCGCTCATTGTCTTCGCTCGAAGACATAGGATTTTGGTTGAGCATCACATCAGTCAATCTGACTTTGTTCTCTTGGACCCCACTTAACAGTATGGTGGTTCCTATGTCTCAACACAGAAGAAAAGGAAACTACAAAACAACTATGTCTTCGCACTCCATAGTCTTCAAGTGAATGTCTTCACATGTCATAATCTTCATCGTGAATGTCTTCATGAACCACCATTGTCTTCAATGTATTCAAACATTTTAGGGGCCATCTCTGGTGGGTAAACCGAATCAATAGGGGACTACTACCTGTGTTATCCTGCAATTCTCACAAACACATTAGTCCCTCAACCAAGTTTGTCGTCAATACTCCAAAACCAACTAGGGGTGGCACTAGCTGCACTTACAATCTCCCCCTTTTTGGTGATTGATGACAAACTGATTGAAGTTTTCAACGGGGATAAAAGTGTGTGAGAGTTACAGATAAAGGCATTGTCTTCATAAGTTGCAAAAGGCTCCCCCTAAAGATGTGCATATAAGTATTTTGCTTTCGAATGCAAATGCACATGGCAGGTTTTACTTTGTGGAGATCCTCTTCAACTTACGAAGACAATTCATCATGCATATATAAGAATGACGAAGATAATGACATGCATAATGAGAAATGGGCGTCTACAGAATGACTTCATGCGGAATTCATCATCGCATCACAAAGTAGCATCAAAGGTAGCAGATGACCATCGAGTTTAAGTGTTACAACTCAAGAACCAGATAGTTTAAAAAACGAGCGTTGTAAGAACTTAGAAAAATAATGCAACCACCCATATGGACCCGCTTGAAGACTATCAACCTCATATGCTTCTCCCCCTTTTGTCAGTAATGACGAAAAAGGTTTGAAGACATAGAGGATCTACTCGTTCCCAGTTGGAGTAGAAGATGGAGCAGGGTCGATGTTGGAGTTTGGTGGTGCAGACAGGCCTGACGCAGAATCGTGGTGCAGTGCAGCCAAGGTTGGTGAAGTGGCGTCATCCTGTTCATTGATGACTCTCGCAATAACAGTTATAGCCGAAGATGAATGTTCAGAATCTTCAATAGAGGGAGTGCGACGCCAGCTTGCATTTTGGGGAGGCCTGGAGTCAAACTTGAAGTGCTCTGTGAATCCATCTGCACGCAAATCATCTTCAGAACAGAGCAATGTGAGGCTCTTCCAGGACCGCCGACATGCTTCATGTGCAAGAAATGTGTTCTTGGTGGCCAAGTTGCGAATGCGATTGACATCCACCAAGAGACTCTGCATCTGATGCTTTAGCCAGTCATGATGCCTATCCTGCTTTTGATGTAAAGCCACTAGAAGCTCACGGTCGTTGAGGACACGAGAACGCTTCTGAGGCCTTTGAGCTATTGTGCTAGTAGTGGCTTCAATATTTGCATGGTGTGGCATGCGCAAGTTGCTAGCTACAAGATATGTAGGAGTTGCAGCATTGGGCACATGAATCCCTTCGGTTGGCTGTGTGAAGCTTTGGAATTCAGCATTCTGAAGGTGGAGTGGCTTCTTTGCAAGCCCGGGGTAGATGGCTTCAATAGACATATCAACATCAGGCAGAAAGACAATGTGGTTGCGCGCTGAGGGTTGATAGTCAATGGTTGAATGAAGCTTAATCAACCGCATCACCCATGGAGCGTAGAATTTCAGGCCAAAAAGATCAATCCCAGAAGCAGCAAGTTGTCGGATAAAGAAATCCTGGGTGTTGAATCTGATGCCATTGATGATATAAAATACCAAAGTCTTCATGGCGCCTTCAAGTTTAGCTTCAGAAGAATATCCTTTGATAGGCTAGAGAGTATCCCTTGGAATGTGGTATACTGTGTGTGGCAAGTACTCAAGGTCCTTGACAAAAAATCCTTTGGGTATTCGGCATCTTGGGGCAATGGCTTCATCATGCTCAGCATTTGGCTCATATTTGGCTCTGGCTTCTAAAAAATGCTCTGCAGCTCGTTCTGATAAGCTGACAACCAGGTCCGTACAACTCACCTGGAGTGGGCAAGGAAGTAAGCTCAATGATATTTTGAGCTTTGGCTTCATGAGGAACATCACCTGTCATCCACTCAAGGATCCAAGTCTTTGGATCCCTGTTGTAGCCTCGAATGTGGAGAGTAGCATAGAACTGCAGCAGAAGCTCTTCGTTCCAATGTTCCTTGTCAGTTACAAAGGGCAGAAGACCAATGTCCCGAAAACAGTCAAGGGCCTCCTCAAGACAGGGCAGCCCAGCTATAGCATCACAATCCACACGCTTATGCGGAAAAATTTGGTCTTGGTTGTACAGGATGCAAGAGTAATAGCTTCGCTACAGATGGCTCCAAAATCTGTCAGAGGTGATCTTGGGCTTTGTGTACGGGTTCTTGGCGCTGTCAAAGAAAGTATTGTGCTCTCTGAAGCTGAGCACACTGAATGAGCCCTGTGTTGTGACAACACTTGGAAGCCTTGGCAGTCTTGGCTTTGGCTTCTGAACTTGAGGCCTCTGCTCCACATGATAGGCATATCGTGGGTCGGGAGCAGTGGGTGGAACCATGATGGGCCATCTAACAGTCACCAACTCACCATGATTGAACGCACGTTCCATAGTATGAGGCCTTGGAGGGGGAACAACATCATCCGAGATGATTGGCGTCATCTGAGATGATTGGCGTCACAGTGGTGTCAGTATTCACATTGGCTTCGAGCTCCACATTATCTTCAACCATGATAGTGTCATCGGCTTCAGTAGTGTTGTTTGTGGCAGCCTCAGGGTTTTCAACCTCCATCTGTTCAATGACTGGAGGGTCGGGCACGATCAAATTCTCTTCAAGAATGACTGGATCACTGGCAGGGGGTGTGGCTTCTCTTTCTTCTCCTTTATCTTCTTTTTCTTCCTCGGCTGATGTAGCCGAAATGTCTTCAGCAGTCTTGGCTTCAGACTCAGATGCAGACGCAAAAGGAGTGGCTTCAGGAAACACTTGACATGCTACTGAGCTAGTGTGTTGCACTTCTTCTTCTGGAATGCTCGACATGGAGACCTTTGGCCTGAGGCCTTCGCGAAGCCTGTGAAACACTGGCGACGCCTTTGGAGAAGGGGTGGTCTCCATGTAGTTGTCATCATCAAGCACCAAAGTGGTGACTTGAGCAGGTGGAGTACGTGGTGTCTCATCTTGGATGGGGGTGTCGTGGTGTTGCTGCTCAACCCATGAGTCATCTTGGGCTATTGGCGTCAAGGGACGACCAATGCTAATAAGTTCACTGCTCGTGAGAGCAGGCGATGATACCAACTTGGGCACGAGCTGAGGAAGGACTTCATCATCATGCACATTGTCTTCACGACCAATGTCTTCAGCTGTGTTGGGGTCAACAGCTGGAACTTGTTCACTCTTTGGAGCCTCTTTGGAAGCAGGCTCATGAATCACAAGGCGACATTCTTGGTTGGTTGAAGAGGGAGAGCAACTGAGATGGGTTCAACTATGAGGGGCTCTAGGGCACCAGCACGCTCTTTCTTCGAAGACTTTGAAGCCTTTGTCTTCAATTTGTTCTTGGAGGGAGCTTCATCAGAGGTGTCCTTGAGCTTCCTCTTTCTGGCTTCGGCTTCGGCTTGCCTTGTCTTCTTCACTTCAGAAGCTACTGAGGGGACCTTTGGCTTCGAGCCAATCATGCTGGCAGGGAAGACTATGCTTGGTCGTTCCTGCCGTTGACCTTCGGGTTGGGCCGTAGCAGACTTCTTCTTTTGCCTGGCAGCCATCCCGGGGTCGATGCCAGGACGCCCAAGAGCCTTTCGCTTCTCTGCTTCGTTGCGCGCTTGAACACATTTCCGCGCATAGTACTTCATGCGCTCGGGTGAGCCTTTGGCTTCTTCATGCTTCTTTGAGAACTCGGCCTTGAGGTCATTCATCATCTTCTTGAAGATTTGCACATCAGCCACACTGAGCTTGGCCATGTGCTCCATGAAGTGTGCCTTCTCATAGTCAATCTTGTTATTGATCTCGACGATTTTCTAAGCCAAGGCCAGTTCATTGGCAATAGCTCCGTGAAACGTGACGCTGATGTCCACTAGCAGCTACATATCATCAATGTTGATGCTTTGGTCCTCAAACCATTCGTCAATGAAGTTGTTCAGAATATCAACATCAAAGAGAGGCAGATCTTGAAAGATCTCAGCCTCTTGCTTGCTCTTGATCAGCATCCCTAGAGCTTCATCACCGAGATCTTCATCACTGGACAGATCAATGGTGTATTCCTCGTTGCACAGAATGGCAGCAGGAGTCAGGTCATGCCCGGTAATTTTCTTGGGCTTCTTGGTCTTCTTAGTCTTCTTGGAGACACGAGACAAGTCTTCAGACTGCACACTGGGTTCAGGAGGTGCAGTTGGCAATGGCTTCACAGTCAAAGTAGTTGGTGCTGCAGAGGGTTTTGAAGCTTTTGACTTCTGCTTCTTCTGCTTTGGTGGTGCAGGAACATCTTTAGATTCTGCATCTTCAGCAGATTGATCCACCGTGGCCCTCTGAGCAGCAATGTGAGTGAGAAGTCCATCGAAGCTAGTGAAGGGGCCAATGACATTGGGATTGGCATCGCGTGTGCCATCCTCTCTTGGAGCAGATGGACCAGGGTTGAAGTGGAGTCCGAGGTCCTTCCTGTTCTTGGCAGGTGACTCCTTTGCGAACTAATAGTTGCGCTTGAAGAGATTGTCATCACGACACCATAGAAGAGACAATGGGTTGGCATTCTCTGGCTGAGCTCGACAGACCATTCATGGATAAAAACCTTGGGCAATAGCTTCATGCTACGACTTAGGTTGCAGATTTCTATAAAGAATATTGCCCCACGGGTGCTTGATGGCAGTGTTCTCAGCATATTCAGCAGTGACAAAGTTGGACTTGAACCACTGTTCAGCCCAATATCTTCGGATCCATTGGATCCTGGTCTTGCGTTGATTATAGTTCTCCTTAGGATCAGTCTTGTACATTTCATACCGATCCGGAGGCAGATCTAGAGTAGTATTTCCATAGCGCTGCCTGCCACCCTTCCTTGCAGATTTCTCAGAAGCCATAATGTTCAGACAGATAGGCCTCAAGATAGTGAAGGGCTTTCGTCTACTTGTCAAGCAAGAACTGGCTTCAGGGGAGTGAATATGATGCTGTAAGAATTCTGCAAATGAATACAGACTATGAGAACCAAGGGATTCTCCCACGGACATGTACCTGTGATAGCATTAGAGATGTGAGGGTAGGGGAAGAGGTAATATGCATTCTCAGAAGATTTTTAAGATAAATCAGTTTGAAGACATTGACCTCATAGTGCGAAGACATTCACTTAGTTGAATTGAGTTGGTTCCAGATTTGTACGAATCCATGAATAAGTACAAGTGAGGAATCTAACTAGTTATGAAGCATAAGTGAATATACTTTGCAAGATATGAGATTCAGAAAGAGACAGATCCTGATTTGGAAGTGTAGAAACCACTTTTGGTTGAAGTGGATGGATTGGACAGATCAAAAAGACTATAAAAAAGTGAGATTTATTTACCACGGACGATCTGCTAGATGAGGCAGAAAGGGAGGCCGAGCAGTCCAATCTCCTGCACCCTAACTTGGCGGCGGAAGACACATACGGCGGCGGCGGAGAAGACGAGGTCCGTGACCGGCGTGAGGACGGCGTCGAAGAGGTCGCGGCAGCTAAGCGCTTTGTCTCGGGCGTCGACGCGAGCTAGCGGTGCCGCTAGGGTTTGAGCGAGATGGCGAGGTGGAAGAAAAGATAATGACCATGCGGGATGTGTATTTATAAGGTAAAGGGCCGCACAACGTAATTACACAGGTGATGGTTCACATTTGATGGACACGTGGCATGCATGCAACTCATTTGAAAGTTGTTCCATGTTCCCACGCATGCTTGGTTTGCCGGGTGGTTGTTCCGGCTTCTCCGGTATTCAGGCAAAAGAGATATAGCATTAAAAGCAGTTTTAAATGTGTGTCTCTATATCTTCAGCTGACAAGGACGCAGTGAAGACATTCGACACGTTTCAACAGAATGCACATGACTAGATAGACAAAATTTGAGGAAGAAGCACAGAAGGGGTTAGGGTCCGATCACATTCACTTAGTTTAGAAAGATGCAAGTTTGAAGACATAGCTATAAGCTAATGCTGTAGAGGACAGAACACGCATATATAGGCTATTTTGTTTCGCGTAACAGAATATTATTCTCTTACCCTACTTGAACTCATGGTTTAAGGCGGTTGTACTGATGATTTTCATCTTGTCGAACTGATCGTCTTTTTGTCGGAATGAGGCGTGTAATATATCGTTGGAATGCTCTTGACATCTACATAACAAATATATAAGATTTTTTTTGCAAAATGATCATGGTTTAAGAGCAGTTTTGAAAAACCCGTCTTTTTCAAAACCAAAAACTCGAATCGTATTTTGGACTTCATTTTCAAACGGTTTGTCGGCATTGAGCAAATAAGATGGCATTGGAAAGCTGGTGAAAATCTGGTTCTTCCATATATCTATTATTTTTTCAAATTCTATACAATTTAAAAGTGATTTAAAAACAGTGAAATTCTGGGTGAAACATATTTTTGAGTTTGTTTTGCAAATGATTTGTCGGATTGATTCAAATAATACAGTATTGGAAAGCTATGTAAAATGCACAACTTTTTCGTTTAGAAATGTTTTGGTAATTCCTTACAGTTGAAACTCGAATTCTAATACGGTCAAATTTGATTTGGAACACGATTTTTTTAAGTTTGTCGAAATGGGGAAAATAATATACCGTTCAAAAGATATCGAAAATGCGAAAGTTAGTCATGTTGAATATTTTCTGAAATTTGCAACCGTTGAAGAGTAATTTTGAATACGGTGAGACCCATCGTGTTGTTTTTTGGGTCAAAAAACAGAGTACTCGTACTGATCTATTTGTTTGTTTGAACTGAGGTATTTTTCACAGTAGAGTACTTGAATGGATGTCAATACTGTTTTGTACTGAGCGTGTTTTTAAAGAGTTCATTTTTTTTGCAATGGTGTTTTGGACTTATCTCGTTCTGCGACTTGAACTTTTAGCATTTGAAATTTCGTGTTTTGTTTGTTTGAGCTTTTTCCCAAACTTATCTAGGACGTCATGTTTGAACTTACAATTTTTTTATTTGTGAACTTGTAGTTTTTTCCATTTATTAAGTTGCTTTTTTCCCTTCAAACTTTTATTGCTATCAAATTTGTTTGCAAATTTATTGCGCCTCGAGTCAAAACTGATGCAAAAAATTTCCGTCAAACTGCTACTAAATTACGGAATTTGTTTGTAATGAGATATTTTTCACGGACCGAAATGATTAGGGGTTGAGCACTTAAACGTACTGATCTGTGTGTTTATTTGTACTGAGGTATTTTTCAGAGTACACATGTTTAGGAGTCCAGCACTTGAACTTACAGAAGTGAAACTTTTAGGTTTTAATCTAAAATGTGTTTAGACGTGTCATCATCACCGAATTTGCATGCGTTATATAGTTGAATATGCTGAATTTATTTCCCAAAAAATATTTTGTGTTTTCTTTTTCTTAGAACTTCCTTTAGTTTCATAGATGAACTAACCACGTTTAATTTTTTGAACTTACTAGGAAACATGCCCGTGCGTTGCAACAGGAGGTTTTTTTATCATACACACATAGTCGAATAAGCAAGGCTCATTATCCTCCTTTCCTTCATCTATTTCAACATGGTGCCCCACCTATCATAGGTTACGCTCAGTTCCTTCCTCGCTGGCAGTAACCGTGGTGTCCACCTGATCGTAGTGTGTCCGAACATATCCCCACATGACTCCTTAGAGTATGGTCAAGTCAAATAAGTTTTAGCACCCAATCATGACAATAAAAGGAGGCACATTGCACCTACGGTTGGATGAGAGGGGAATCTAGTAGTCGAGGGGAGGGGGCGCTTAGCTACATTGCCAACTATACCTCCACGATGGGCATTGAAGCTTCTATACCGTCCACATCGGCCCCCTCATGCGCACGAGAAGTGCACCTCGCCCTTGTCCTCTTGCTAAAACATAAACCCCCTTTCCTTCCAATCTCCTCAGAAAAGGTTTGCCACTTCAACAAAACTGAAAATATTCGAAAGTATCAATAATCATTCTTAAAAAATCATTCTCAACAAGAAAAGTTTACATCGTTTCATATATCTACCTCTCTAATAACAATATTAATAGGAGAAATATGTCTTCCCTTGTTTTTAGTAGTTCATACCTTTTTCGCACTTATTTATTCTATACTGGTTGAATCTGAATATAAGCATCAAAATGGTTTAAAAAAATTAGTAAGTCCTAATTTATTACTATAAAATACGTTGTTTTTGTTATTTGAGCATTAAAATGGTTTCGAAGCCAAATATGGACATGCATAATTTTTCTTGATAGACAGCCAAATGCGTCGTGTGTGCCTCGATCCTTCGATTACTTTTATCCCTCTTTTATACTCACACAACAATTCTTCCTTTGAGCCCTTGATCCTTCCTTTAGTTATTCCATCCTTCCTTTAATTATCCCACTTGTTTTTACCCACAATCCTTCCTCTAGATATCCTCCTTTAATTAGGCATCATGCATATTTGGGTCTCTTTTCTCCTCAGAGCCACGCCTGATCCTTTCTTTATTAGTTTCTGAGGAGGTTTATATTGATTTCAAAGAACAATGGTATATAAACTGATTTGATTGCATGTAAGGGAGCAAGGTGGGATTATTTTATGTGTAACAAACGTGAAAGAATTGAGTATAGGCATCTCAAAAGCGGAGATAAGTTTGGATGGGCCGGCCCATAGAGAATATGGGCGTCTGGTCTCCATCTATACTCTACATATACAGTATCTCTCTAATTAGGTCGAAGGTGATTTCGTGGTGCATTGGTTGGTGTGTGCTGCTGCTGCCCTGAAGGTCTTGTGTTCGAGTCCCACTCCTATCAATTAAATTTTTATAATTTTTTTAATCTATGTAGCGAAAGCGAATGGGAGCGGGGACGACGTACGAAGAAAATAGCGAGATAATAAGATGGGCAAAAAAATTTGTGGTCCCACTATAGACGAAAAAAGTGGAGAAACAACCCTCCCTTTAATATTAGGTAAAGATATGTTAGTAATACATGAACTTT
This sequence comes from Triticum urartu, assembly GCF_003073215.2. Lineage (NCBI taxonomy): Eukaryota > Viridiplantae > Streptophyta > Magnoliopsida > Poales > Poaceae > Triticum > Triticum urartu. Next base: position 118,930,522 of record NC_053022.1, read on the forward strand.
CCATACACGATCGGAAGTATATACAATTTCTTTTAGGAAATAACTTGAGTAGCAGATATATCAAAAATGGAATGGCAACATATACAAGAAACACAGTTGTCTACATTTGTCTATAGTACAAAATCCAATACTGGCAGTAATTGAAACAGAAATTACACCCTTTGATCTAGAACTTGCTCTACGACAGCCTTCCAACTTTTACGTATGACATTGAGTAGCAGATTAAGTGAACTTTGAAGGAAATATGCCCTAGAGGCAATAATAAAGTTGTTATTTATATTTCCTTATATCATGATAAATGTTTATTATTCATGCTAGAATTGTATTAACCGGAAACTTAGTACATGTGTGAATAGGTAGACAAACAGAGTGTCCCTAGTATGCCTCTACTTGACTAGCTCGTTAATCAAAGATGGTTAAGTTTCCTAGCCATCGACATGTGTTGTCATTTGATGAATGAGATCACATCATTAGAGAATGATGTGATGGACTAGACCCATCCGTTAGCTTAGCACTATGATCATTTAGTTTATTGCTATTGCTTTCTTCATGACTTGTACATGTTCCTATGACTATGAGATTATGCAACTCCCGAATACCGGAGGAACACATAGTGTGCTATCAAACGTCACAAAGTAACTGGGTGATTATAAAGATGCTCTACAGGTGTCTCCGATGGTGTTTGTTGAGTTGGCATAGATCGAGATTACGATTTGTCACTCCGATTGTCGGAGAGTTATCTCTGGGCCCTCTCGGTAATGCACATCACTATAAGCCTTGCAAGCAATGTGACTAATGATTTAGTTGTGGGATGATGCATTATGGAACAAGTAAAGAGACTTGCCAGTGACGAGATTGAACTAGGTATGATGATACCGACGATCGAATCTCGGGCAAGTAACATACTGATGACAAAGGGAACAACGTATGTTGTTGTGCGGTTTGACCGATAAAGATCTTTGTACAATATGTAGGAACCAATATGAGCATCCAGGTTCCGCTATTGGTTATTGATCGGTGATGTGTCTCGGTCATGTCTACATGGTTCTCGAACCCGTAGGGTTCGCACGCTTAACGTTCAATGACGATATGTATTATGAGTTATGTGATTTGATGTACTGAAGGTTGTTCGGAGTCCCAGATGAGATCACGGACATGACGAGGAGTCTCGAAATGGTCAAGACGTAATTGGACTAGGGCTAGGGGGCCGCCCCCCTTGGGAGCGCCCCTTGTGGCCGGCCCTCCCCCTCCTCCCCTCCTTTATATACGGGGGAGGGGGGGCACCCCATAGACACACAGGTTGATCTTTAGCCGTGTGCGGTGCCCCCCTCCACAGTTTTACACCTCGGTCATATTTGTCGTAGTGCTTAGGCAAACCCTGCATTGGTAACTTCATCATCACCGTCGACACGCCGTCGTGCTGACAGAACTCACCCTCGGCCTCAGCTAGATCAAGAGTACGAGGGACGTCACCGAGCTGAACGTGTGCAGATCGCGGAGGTGCCGTGCGTTCGGTACTTGATTGGTTGGATCGCGAAGACGTTCGACTACATCAACCGCGTTACTAAATGCTTCCGCTTTCAGTCTACGAGGGTACGTAGACACACTCTCCCCTCTAGTTGCTCTGCATCTCCTAGATAGATCTTGCGTGATCGTAGGAATTTTTTTAAAATATTGCGTTCCCCAACAGTGGCATCCGAGCCAGGTCTATGCATAGATGTTATATGCACGAGTAGAACACAAAGAGTTGTGGACGATAATAGTCATACTGCTTACCAACATCTCATACTTTGATTCGGCGGTATTGTTGGATGAAGCGGCCCAAACCGACATTACATGACCGCGTTCATGAGACTGGTTCTACGGACGTGCTTCACACACAGGTGGCTAGTGGGTGTCTATTTCTCCAACTTTAGTTGACTCGAGTGTGACTAAGCCCGGTCCTTGTTGAAGGTTAAAACAGCACACTTGATGAAAAATCGTTGTGGTTTTTGATGTGTAGGTAATAACGGTTCTTGCTAAGCCCGTAGTAGCCATGTAAAACTTGCAACAACAAAGTTGAGGACGTCTAACTTGTTTTTGCAAGGCATGTTGTGATATGATATGGTCAAGACATGATTATATAAATTGTTGTATGAGATGATCATGTTTTCTAACAAAGTTATCGGCAACTGGCAGGAGCCATATGGTTGTTGCTTTATTGTATGAAATGCAATCGCCATGTAATTGCTTTACTTTATCACTAATCGGTAGCGACAGCCATAGAAGCAATAGTTGGCGAGACAACAACGATGTTACGATGGAGATCAAGGTGTCAAGCCGGTGACGATGGTGATCATGACGGTGCTTTGGAGATGGAGATCAAAGGCACAAGATGATGATGGCCATATCATATCATTTATATTGATTGCATGTGCAGATATGGCCTTGGAACACTGAGACCGAAAGGTCGAGCGTGAATCATATAGTAGATGTGATCAACGTAGTGACGTTCACCATTGAAAACTTCTCCATCTCACGTGATGATCGGACATGGTTTAGTTGATATGGATCACATGATCATTTAGATTACTAGAGGGATGTCTATCTAAGTGGGAGTTCTTAAGTAATATGATTAATTGAACTTTAATTTATCATGAACTTAGTACCTGATAGTATTTTGCATGTCTATGTTGTTGTAGATAAATGGCCCGTGCTACTGTTCCTTTGAATTTTAATGCGTTCCTAGAGAAAGCTAAGTTGAAAGATGATGGTAGCAACTACACAGACTGGGTCTGTAACTTGAGGATTATCCTCATTGGTGCATAGAAGAATTACGTCCTGGAAGCACCGTTAGGTGCAAAGCCCACTGCAGGAGCAACACCACATGTTATGAATGTCTGGCAGAGCAAAGCTGATGACTACTCGATAGTTCATTGTGCCATGCCTTACGGCTTAGAATCGGGACTTCAACGACATTTTGAACGTCATGGAGCATATGAGATGTTCCAGGAGTTGAAGTTAATATTTCAAGCAAATGCCCGAATTGAGAGATATGAAGTCTCCAATCAATTCTATAGTTGCAAGATGGAGGAGAATAGTTCTGTCAATGAACATATACTCAGAATGTCTGGGTACCACAACCACTTGACTCAACTGGGAGTTAATCTTCCTGATGATAGTGTCATTGACAGAGTTCTTCAATCACTGCCACCAAGCTATAAAAGCTTCGTGATGAGCTATAATATGCAAGGGATGGATAAGACAATTACCGAGCTCTTCGTGATGCTAAAATCCGTGGAGGTAGAAATCAAGAAGGAGCATCAAGTGTTGATGGTTAACAAGACAACTAGTTTCAAGTAAAAGGGCAAAGGGAAGAATGGGAACTTCAAGAAGAACGACAAGCAAGTTGCTGCTCAAGTGAAGAAGCCCAAGTCTAGACCTAAGCCTGAGACTGAGTGCTTCGACTGCAAAGGTACTGGTCACTGGAAGTGGAACTGCCCCAAGTATTTGGCGGATAAGAATGATGGCAAAGTGAAAGGTATATTTGATATACATGTTATTGATGTGTACCTTACTAATGCTCGCAGTAGCGCCTGGTTATTTGGTACTGGTTATGTTGCTCATATTTGTAACTCGAAACAGGGGCTACTGATTAAGCAAAGATTGGCTAAGGACGAGGTGACGATGCACGTGGGAAATGGTTCCAAAGTCGATGTGATCGCAGTCGACACGCTACCTCTACATCTACCTTCGGGATTAGTATTAGACCTGAATAATTGTTATTTGGTGCCAGCTGTCGTGGAATTGTCACGGCAGATGTCCTAGTGTAAGGACTTAGTCGCGAGGCCAACGCATCTATGTGGTAGCTTGAAGGGGTTGAGCGGAATCGAGAGACGCAACACACAAGACGAGGATTTAGACAGCTTCGAGCCCTGGGAAACATCATCCGGTAATAACCCTACGTGCTGTTTGTGGCTAGGTCTCATTATGATCATGAGGGAGTCACCGTAAGCTGGCTCTCCTCTTTGTGTCTAGCCCTAGATATTGTTTCTTGTTGCTTGTCCCTCTTTGGGGAGCCCTGCCCCTCCTTATATAAGTTGAAGGGGCGGCTTACATGTAGAGTCCTATTAGGATTAGAACTAACTTATTCTGTATTACAAGTCGGATACAAGTACGGGTCTTGCTTCTTCGTAAAGGAAATATTCCTCATGCCTTCTGTCTTAAGCCGGCCCACCATAATATGAGCCGGCCTACTAGGCCTTGGGCCTAGTCTTCTATGTGACCCGCCGTCGGGGTCATCTGTGAGTCGTCTGACCAGTGAGCCGCCAGACCCGTGAGTCGCCAGTCCTCCGGCGGGTCATCGGTGAAGCGCCAAGTCCGGCCAGGTCATACTTCCGGCCGGGTCATACCACGGGGTACATCCCCGACACTAGCCCCCAGTTTAATTTGGATTTATCCATGTTAAACTAATCCTATAAAACAAACACAAGAACAAATCTGACAGATTGTGTTCTGGGTTAAAAATTCTTGTATGCCGGCACCTGATCATCCTTAATTCCTTGTGCTCCGGATTAAATATTCTCCTAGGACGGGACCTGATTATCCTTAAGTCCAATTGTCATTTCCTTCATCTAGAAAATCCGGGTCAAATAAGCTAGCTTCATACTCAATCTGCTGATGTTGGTTTCTCACAGAAAAATATTGTGAAGAATAATCCACTTGAGTCGGCTTCCAAGGCACCGGGTCAAATAATTTTGGTCTTCAAATACTTATCTGATATTCAGCCGGCTTGAAGATGTAAAACTTGCCGGTTTATCATTACCAAAAAACTTCCGGATTATAAAACAGATGATGCCGGGTCATAATTGTTGTTGACACCGGTTTATGTAATTGATCCTCCTGATTTGCTCAAAACTGATAATTTGAAGATTTTTCTTCCTTATATCCATATTACCTGTAGCCCCCAAGTCTTGAGCAGAACAAAGTGATGGTTTAAGACTTGCTCCAATAAATGTTGCAACCTTGAATATTCCACACATGTAGCCCCCAAGTGCCGGGTTGTCATGCTTGCAGCAACTTGGGACTTGTAATTGCTTTATGCTCATGAAAACTTCAACCAGTGTAGCCCCCAAGGGCCGGGTCATTATGCAATAATGAGCAGGGCTTTGTAGATATAACCATGTAAATTTGAACAGCAATGTGTAGCCCCCAAGGGCCGGCTTAATAAGATAATACTGAGCTGGGACTTTGTATATAATTGATAATAACATCATATAATATAGTCTCCACCATGGGGCTTGAACCCACGTCCACAAGGTTAAGAGCTTTGTACTCCACCAACTGAATAGTGGACCGTTCAATATAATGGATTAATGCTTGTGTACCTTGAAATTTTGACAGGAGCAATTGGTAGCCCCCAAGGGCCAACTCATTTAGAATGTGATGAGTCGGGTCTTCAATAAATTGAGCAAAGATGACTTTGCATTAGCCCCCAAGTGCCATGGTGCATGCTAGCAGTGACATGGGACTTGCATATTTGATATAATCCCAATCTGAATAATGTAGCCCCCAAGTGCCGGGTCATAAGCCTTCAGCGACTCGGGACTATTCCTTCCATTATAGAATAAATCATATCCATTGATAAAAATAATAGCCGTTGCGCTAAAGCGACTTTGAAAACCTTAATCATAACACTAGTTATTGATAATCACAATAGAAATCCAGCCATGTTGGCTATTCAAGATTTGAATAATATAACCCAATATGAAAACCTCAATCATTCAATGTCATCATGAAAATCCAGCCAGTTTTGGCTATTTAAAGATTTGAATACCTCATTGGTTGACAAGTAAATCCGGAGTTTAAATACCTGGCGGCTCTTGGCCGATGACGACTTAATGCGCATTCATTGTAAGCCGGAATTTTTGTAACCCGGTGGCCTATATCCCTTGAGAAAATCAATAATTGATAACCCTTTTGAGACACCAATTTCAGTGATGAGCTTGGACTGAAGCATTTATGTAAGTCATAATTCTGCAAATCCTCCACAGAGTTTAAACAACATATGCCCTGGCGACTTAACGTCAAGAGCCAGGGCGGGTAACCACCCAAATGTAGTCTTACCCTGCACACAAGTAGATCACAAGAACCCTTGGAGGTTTGCTGCAGGGCGGGTCATAATACCTCACATATAACCACTGTGATATTGAATCTGTACTGCCGGTTTACATGACCTGTGCAGTAAGGGTGATAACCCAATCCTTAGAAGCCAATGCTTCCACATAGATGATGATTGTTATAAGCTGGCGACTTATAGTCAAAAGTCAAGCCGGGTTATAAATAAATGATACCGCCAGTTTATGTGATCCGGAGGGTGAAGTTGATAACTCAATTATGTAAAAGCCGGCACATATGATATTTGTGACAACTCAAATACTTGTGATTACAAGAACTGTATAAGAAACAGATAAATTTTTTGAGGCTTCTGATTCGAATACGATCAGTAAACCGTCCCAATGGGGTTAAGCTAAGATTCGAATACGATCATATAGCCCCCAGTGGCGTTGGCGTTGCCGATCAAGAGGGTATCGACAGCTATGTTCTCTTTGGTTCGAATACGACCTATGTTTGAACAGGAAGCCCCCAAATGACCTTAAGAGTTGTTTAGCGACGCCGATTCGAATACGATCCACGTCGATTCCCAAAGGGGTTGAGCTATAGGTTCGGAAGTTTGCCAATCAAAAGGGTATCGACGGCTATGTTCTCTTTGGTTCGAATACGACCTATGTTTGAACAGGAAGCCCCCAAGTGACTATATAAGTTTTTGCATTGCACCGATCAAGAAGGTATCGACAGCTATGCTCGATGAGCAGGAAGCCCCCAAGTGACCATAATAAGATAAGCCGTAAGGCAGGATACCCATGTTTTGAACCGTGCATCATGGCAGCAAGTTTTCTTTGGTAACCACTAATTTGTCTGAGAACTCGAACTTGCGAGAGATTAATTCTTTTTTAACCGGAAATTCTTAAACCGGATATTGAGAGCCTCAAAGCTTTGTAAGGGACAAATTTACCTTGAGCCGGATGTTGAACCGGTTTTGAGAGCTTCAAAGCTTTGCGGGAGAGAGATGTCTCTTGACTACATTTTAAACCGAAATCTTCATTTTGAGCCAGAAATTTTCCGACGGCCTTTAAATATTCGCCAATAAAGCAGTAGCCTCCAGGGCCGTGTTATCTTCCCTTCAATGACCCGGAGTTCTTGAATTCATTGAAAACCGGCTAATTTTGCCGAGCCATACCATTGTAGCCCCCGAGTCTCAAGATGACTCAAAGAATTGGCTTGAGATTCTCCATATTTGACCATAGCAGAAGGTGTATATCATTGGCGTTGATAACGCGATGTGAATCCACAGAAGGTTGAGGTGACTGCGGTGGCTTATAAATGATCCCGTATGAGCCGTGTCAGCAACTCGGCCAATGGCTCCTTCCAACTTGTTGTTTGAAGTTTAACCAAACTGTAGTGGCGGCGACTTGCGCGCCTGCCCATTGAACCATCCAGTGCAGAGGGCGGCTGATAATATATGATAATTTGCCTCCAATTTGTTGGAAGAGAAACCGGGCTTCCCAAGTAGTGACTTGCTCATACTCAATGAACAACTCACGTAAACAGGCACGGCCCGGTGTGTTGATGTAGACCAGGCCGCGTGAGACGGACGGTAAAGACGACCGCAGCATCAGAGGCGGCTCAGACAGATGAGTCGGCCGCGGCATTATAAACCGGCGCAGGCGAGTCAACCACGTCGTTTTGATGTAGTGAACAATTGTCCTGCATCAACAATATTGCAGACCAAGGCAAAGATAAACTGCTCTTTGACAAAAAATAATATGGGCTAATAAAATATATTTTAAATGGATATCACCTGATGTGTCAGGCCGGAAAAAATCCGCCATGAAGTTGATGATCACTAGGTGAGGTTGAAATTACTCACGGGTGAATCGGCCGCAGCGTTTGTAAGCCGGTGCCAACGGGCGAGCTAATTGCAGGCACGGTAAGCCGTGCGGACGGGTGAGTCAACCACGTCATGTTGATGTAAATTGGGCCGCAGAGGCGGCGGCTTGGTCATATATTCATTGAGCATCATGGTATGGTCAGATGCTAGCGCACGATAATGGTGGCATGAGCTATACCTTCACGACACGACCATCGCTCTTGCATTAAACAATCGTTCTGCATAAAAATATAACAGGCCAGAATGACTGTTTTCAATAAATTAATATGTATTGAAAAAATAGATAGGGCAAATAGCACCTGGTATTTTCGTCGCACGAACACAGATGCTGACAATCAAAGACATGGCAAATGTCTAATATAGCTCTTGACGTAAGCAGTAGCAGGAACAATCAATCCGAATTGCCTCTGTCCCAGTGTTGTACTGGTTTTTACATGCAGCCGCAACAGTCGTCTAGTTAAAATAACCAGAGATATAGTGGCCTGCTGCAGAAGCCCTTTGTTTTTTTTGAACAGCGCTATCAGCCTCGTGCAGTATATTCTTCTAGAATTGTTTTTGCGCAGCCGTTTAGCTGGCGCTTCTCCTCTTCCGTTCCACTTATGACAGCCAACACAGATCGCTGGGACTCGTGCTCCAGTTCTATTGGCAGAGTGGTCTTCAAACCAATCATGCATGCATGCACTTCCTTTCCACGTGAATGCTCCAATGGAAACAGATTTGTACTTTGACCAGTATTGTTGTCGCTTGGTTGACCAAGCGGCAATGATGGACGCCCGATTTTAACAACGTCTCAAAACACATCCGTTCGGCGAGGATGGCTTGAAACAGCTTGATAGCAGGCGACAGGCAGCTCGCAGGTCAGCAGCGGGCACGGGGTCATGGACACAGCACGACGGTTTAGCGAGGACGGCCACGGGGTGGTGACTCTAAGGGCCATGCGTGCAGACGGCTCAAGGCAACCACGGCGGAGACCGGTGCCGGCAACGGCAGAGGCGGCGGCCTTGACGGTGGCTCAGAGAAAAGCAAAGCGCGCCGGTGGCTCAGAGAAAGCGGGGGGCGTGGGGCGCGACCCGGCCGGGCGCAGTGATTTGTGGCAAAAAACGGAGAGCAAGCCTTCCAACAGAGTGTGTCACCGGATCAGGAGGCAGCAGAGGCGGAGTGGCGGCTCAGGGCGATGTGGCGCATCTGCGGGTGAGGTAACACACCGGTGGTGGTGGTGGCTCATGAGAAGACTTTCGGGCGAGGCGCAGGCCGAGGCCAGCTTGGCGCGGCCGTTGCAGCGAGCGGCTCACGGCAGAGGCGGAGGCGAGTCAACACAGTTGAGCCCGAGTCCGTGGGGACATCCGCTTCCGGGTCATAGCTGGATCAATTGGCTCTCGTCCGTGTCCTCCTCCTAGTCGTTTGACTTCCACGTCGATGTCGTGTGATGGCTTTACTTTATCTTGATTTTTTAAGAAGCGGTTTAAGGTCTTCACGTCAGGACGTGGTAGCTGGCGGTGACTTGCAATTTGACCACTTGCCAGGCGCACAATACGCTCCAAAAGTTACTGGATAACTCGCTCCCGGGCCGTGGCTGTTTCCTTTGGTAATTAAAAAACTGAACCAGTACGACTAGTAGCTTCACGTGAGAAAGTAGTAGTCCTGCAATACTTGATCCGGTTGATTGATGGCTTGATGCGACACAGCAGCAGCAGTGAAACCTTGTAATATGCCGTGAGTAGTAGCTGTAGAGATCAATTGAAAATCGCCTAATAGCAGCTTTGGCATCCTCGGGACTTGAAGACAGTACGTGCGGGAACAGCGGCTCAATGGGTCGCTTCCGGTCAATCTCCACGTACGGGTTGAATCAGTAGTAGAACTTGAAGGTCTTGGCTTCCCTTATCGATCTGGCTTCGGTTCGCCAAGCCGTGTTGGCAGCGGCGCAAGACGACGGCGGCAGGCGGCTTCGCAACTCTAATTTCTCTTTCACATATCATAAATTTTGAGGCTGATGCCAATCTTTTCAAACCGGTTCTTCTTCATCCGGAAAATTGCAAACTTCTCGAAACCCTAGAAAAGATCCCTCTAAGAACTCAACACCACCGTGCGCAGGCCCCATGATGGGCGCCAACTGTCGTGGAATTGTCACGGCAGATGTCCTAGTGTAAGGACTTAGTCGCGAGGCCAACGCATCTATGTGGTAGCTTGAAGGGGATGAGCGGAATCGAGAGACGCAACACACAAGACGAGGATTTAGACAGCTTCGGGCCCCGGGAAACATCATCCGGTAATAACCCTACGTGCTGTTTGTGGCTAGGTCTCATTATGATCATGAGGGAGTCGCCGTAAGCCGGCTCTCCTCTTTGTGTCTAGCCCTACATATTGTTTCTTGTTGCTTGTCCCTCTTTGGGGAGCCCTGCCCCTCCTTATATAAGTTGAAGGGGCGGCTTACATGTAGAGTCCTATTAGGATTAGAACTAACTTATTCTCTATTACAAGTCAGATACAAGTACGGGTCTTGCTTCCTCGTAAAGGAAATATTCCTCATGCCTTCTGTCTTAAGCCGGCCCACCATAATATGAGCCGGCCTACTGGGCCTTGGGCCTAGTCTTCTATGTGACCCGCCGTCGGGGTCATCTGTGAGTCGTTTGACCAGTGAGCCGCCAGTCCTCTGGCGGGTCATCGGTGAAGCGCCAAGTCCGGCCGGGTCATACTTTCGGCCGGGTCATACCACGGGGTACATCCCCGACACCAGCGTTAAGCATGAACATTATATCTGGTTCTTGTTTGATGCGAGACGGTTATTCCTTTAAATCATAGAATAATGGTTGTCCTATTTATATGAGTAATATCTTTTATGGTCATGCACCCTTGATGAGTGGTCTATTTTTTATTGAATCTCGATAGTAGTGCTACACATATTCATAGTATTGAAGCCAAAAGATATAAGTTTAATAATGATAGTGCAACTTATTTGTGGCACTGCCGTTTAGGTCATGTTGGTGTAAAGCGCATGAAGAAACTCCATGCTGATGGGCTTTTGGAATCACTTGATGCTTGCGAACCATGCCTCATGGGCAAGAGGACTAAAACTCCGTTCTCCGGAGCGATGGAACGAGCAACAGACTTATTGGAAATAATACATACTTATGTATGCGGTCCGATGAGTGTTGATGCTCGTGGCGGGTATGGTTATTTTCTGACCTTCACAGATGATTTGAGCAGATATGGGTATGTCTACTTGATGAAACATAAGTCTGAAACATTTGAAAAGTTCAAAGAATTTCAGAGTGAAGTGGAAAATCATCGTAACAAGAAAATTAAGTTTCTACGATCTGATCGTGGAGGTGAATATTTGAGTTATGAGTCTGGTCATCATTTGAAACAATGCGGAATAGTTTCACAACTCACGCCACCTGGAACACCACAGCATAACAGTGTGTCCGAACATCGTAGCCGCACTTTATTTGATATGGTGCGATCTATGATGTCTCTTACTGATTTACCGCTATCATTTTGGGGTTATGCTTTAGAGACGGCTGCATTCATGTTAAATAGGGCACCATCAAAATCTGTTGAGATGACACCATATGAACTGTGGTTTGGCAAGAAACCCAAGTTGCCATTTCTTAAAGTTTGGGGTTGCGATGCTTATGGGAAAAAGCTTCAACGTAATAAGCTCGAACCCAAATCGGAAAAAATGTGTCTTCATAGGATACCCAGAGGATACTGTTGGGTACACTTTCTATCACAGATCCGAAGGCAAGATATTCGTTGCTAAGAATGGATCCTTTCTAGAGAAGGAGTTTTTCTCGAAAGAAGTGAGTGGGTGGAAAGTAGAACTTGATGAGGTAACTGTACCTTCTCCCTTATTGGAAAGTAGTTTGATGAGGACATCAATACCATTGTTACACCCACAGCCCCTACTGTTACATATACTGGACCAATTACTAGAGCTCGCGCACGCCAATTAAATTACCAGGTACTTTCGTTTCTTGGTAATGATTCTAATGTTCATGAGATTATGATGCTGCCTAAATTGGATACATTTGTTTTGCTTTCAAATGAAGGGCCTAGCTTGGAGAAGGATGAACATTGGAGCAAGAACACGCATGAAGTTGATGGCATGCGCAAGGGGATCAAGAACAGAGTTACAAGTGATGATTTCAGGACTTTGAAGCCGCCATAAGGAGTGCATGAAGCCATGGACGAAATATACAAGATGCCACTTCATAATATTCGTCCATAGGCTATTCTAGGTGCTGCGTCACCTTATGAATGGGCCAGGCCCATGTAATTTCGAAATACTTAAGTATAGGATATTTTTAGAGTCCGTATGTGTGGAGAAACAAGAGTTAGGGTTGGTTTCGGACCCCACCCTCAAGGGCCACGAAATTCCCCTCTCTTCCTCCATATATACAGCCCTTAGGGCGTCGTTTAGACTTTAGGGTTTTGTTTAGATTAAAAGTTCGCCATAGCTGCAACTTCGCGTACTTCGTTTGTGTCCAACGACCAGACCAAGACGTCACAGAACCCCACCTTGATCAATAAAGCTTTCATCTTATATTCGCAATATCCAGATTGCAATCTCAGTTTCTTGCTTGTTCTTCGTTTGCTCGCAGGAAACAGGCCCTCGTGGTCAGGTTGATCGTGCTCCGGCGTGGTCAATAACCCCTCGGAAGTTGGTTTAGCGATTGCTAAGGCGCGACGTCTCGCACGTTCGTAGTCGGATCGTCAAGGTCGACTCCCACAGAAAACGATAGCCACCATCTCATCGAAACATCGGGACACCTTTGCCTCTATCAAGTGGTATCAGATTTCCAGGTTGCTCGGTGAGATTTTACAGTTTTTCGTAGATTAGATCGAGTCTGTTCTTCATACCTACAGTCCACGAAAAAGCCACACAAAAAAATATTAGGGTTAGTTCATCATATCCGAACCAATCTGAGCCTTTGCATAATCTTTTTAGGGTTTTTGCTTTGTTGAATTTGCGGTTGCATCGTCGTGTCAAGTTGCTGGTCTTAGAGTCTAGTCTTTTAGAGTTTCGAGTTCTGGTCATAAGTTGTCACGCCGCCGCCGCACCATCATCATCGCCCATCTACCACTTTTGCTTATCCGCCACCGCTCTGAATCCTTATCCATATACCACTACCAATCCGTATCCATATACCACCATCAATCTCTATCCATATACCACCACCGCTACCATATACCACCACCGCTGCCATATACCACAACCATATATCCACCACCAATCCGAGTTCTTCTCATATTAGGTTTGTTCTTGAGATCAATCTCAATTCCGATTCGTGTTTCCTTGCCTGCGTAGGTCTCGGAAAAAAAGTCTGGAGACCCCCGGGCAGTTTTTAGGCCAAAATTTTCACGGGCAAAAATATTTTTTCCCTATCCTATTTTTAGGCTTTTCTGAGTCTTTTGAGCCACGTGCCATCATAGTGATTTTTTGTCGCACTTTTTCGTCGTCGCTGCCCTGATTTCCGAAAAAAAAAGTGAAATTTTTTTTTCGTGCCCATCCTATCAGTTTGACGAGGGAAGAGTTTTGAGACACTCGCCATTATAGTAATTTTTCGCAAAAAAAAAGAGGAGCGCAAAAAAAAAGGAGCGCAAAAAAAAAAAGCGAAAAAAAAAAGTTCCAGAGTGTGCTTTTCCCTTATTTACGTGCAGCGCCGTGATTTTGTTAGTGTTCTAGGCTCGCGTCTCTAGCACGGTCTAGCCTAGGACCAGCACAGTACCGTCGTTGAGCGTTTATTCAACTTTGCATCTCTGAATTGATTATTGCTGACCCTTTTTGCTACCATACTATAAGCCTTCCCAGCTCCACATACCTCTACGTCGTGCGTTTGACTCTCCCTGGCAATCGCTCTATCCAAGCTTTTGAGAGTTTTGACTACAACGGTTGCCGATCACCGCCTGCTGCTGGGTAAGAACTGGTAAGAATTTGAGATTTGCTTGACGGATTTGTGACACCCGCCACCACCACCTCTTGTTAGTATTCTGTAGGATCATATTCTTGTGTGTTTTCTATTGTTGCTAACCATGGCAGGATCACAAGCCGACGAGACTGACTGGGAGAACATGACGAATCAGGAGTTGCATGATAAATTTCAGCAAATGATGAATGGACAGGTGCAGGATGTGCTAAACAGATTTGAAGAGGCCATGGAGAAGATAGATGACATGGAGAAGACGTTCGAAACAAAGCTCGATAACAGGTTTAATGAATTGCTCGCGCGTCTTCCACCACCACCACCGGCTGCACCTAACGCACCTCTACAACAACAACAACGACGACTACCTACACATCGTGAAACAGCCCTCCGCCGAGCGAGCCGTCTCCCTCTTGCACCTGGCCAAACTGTTGGTGCTGCTGTTGCTACTTCTGTGGCTCCTGCTGCTGATGCGGAGGAGGATGATTTTGCTGGCGATTACGAGGATGAGGTTGATCAAAATCAGATACGTACGTGCCACGTGACACAGCAACACCCAGCACCAACCATCAGGTCGTCCACATGCAAATAATGGCAATGGTAGGGCTCACCCTCAGGTACGAGATCATGACCATCTCCCTAAACTAAAATTGAATATTCCACCATTTGAGGGTAGATATGTTCCTGATATATATCTTACTTGGGAGTTAGAAACTGAACAACGATTTACATGTTTACAATATCCCGAGGAGAGACGTGTTCCTGCTGCTGTTTGTGCATTCACTAGTTTTGCATGTGTTTGGTGGTCTGAGCATTGTAGATTATATCCCATTCCTGCTACTTGGGCTGCTTTGAAAACTGCTATGCGTACTCGTTGGGTTCCACCATATTATCAACGTGAATTACTTCAAAAATTGCAGCGCTTAAGACAGGGAAAAAATTCTGTAGAAGAATATTATCAGGAATTACAAACTGGCATGATTAGATGTGGTATTGTTGAGGAGAATGAAGCTATGCTTGCACGTTTTATGGGTGGATTAAATAGAGAGATTCAGACGATTCTAGAGTATAAGGAGTATACTAATATCACTCGTTTATTCCATCTTGCTTGTAAAGCTGAACGTGAAGTGCAGGATCGACAGGCATTGGCGCGGACTAACTTTTCTGCAGGTCGACCTTCTTCATGGACACCACGTGCATCATCTACTTCCACACGTTCTGCTACACCGGCGCCTCCGTCGGCTGCCACCTCCAACCGTGATACAATAAAGCAGGCACAATCACCACTATCTGCCAAGAGCACACCTTCTGGGCCTGCAAAGAGCTCTTCTTCATCCATGGCATCAACAGGGCAAACACATGATATTATTTGTCGACGTTGCAAGGGTGGAGGTCATTATGCGAGAGAATGCCCATCTAAGCGTGTGATGATTGTTACTGAGGATGGTGGGTATGAGTCCGCTAGTGACTATGATGAGGAGACTTTGGCTCTTATTACACGTGACGAACACGGTGGAGACGATTCTGATCATGAGACGCAATACATGGCTCCTGAAGATGCTGACAGGTATGAATGTTTAGTTGCTCAACGTGTTTTGAGTGTGCAGGTTACACAAGCTGAGCAAAATCAGAGGCATAATTTGTTCCATACAAAGGGAGTTGTGAAGGAACGTTCTGTTCGCGTGATCATAGATGGAGGGAGTTGCAACAACTTGGCTAGCATCGAGATGGTGGAGAAGCTATCTCTCACCACAAGACCACATCCACATCCTTACTACATCCAATGGTTCAACAACAGCGGCAAGGTTAAGGTAACACGTACTGTTCGTGTGCATTTTAGTATCTCTACATATGCTGATTATGTTGATTGTGATGTGGTACCGATGCAAGCATGTTCCTTATTACTTGGTAGACCATGGCAATTTGATAAAAATTCTATTCACCATGGTAGAAACAATCAGTATACTCTTGTTCATAAGGATAAAAATATTACTTTGCTTCCTATGACTCCTGATTCCATTTTGAAAGATGATATTAATAGAGCTAATAAAGCAAAACAGGAGAAAACTAAGAGTGAAAATCAGATTGTGGCAAAAGAATTTGAGCAACAAATGCAGCCTAATAATAATAAAACCAATCTAGTGTTGCTTCTGAAATTAAATTGAAAAGTGCATGTTTACTTGCCACCAAATCTGATATTGATGATCTAGATTTTAGCAAATCTGTTTGCTATGCTTTTGTGTGCAAAGAGGCATTATTTTCATTCGAGGACGTGCCTTCCTCTTTGCCTCCTGCTGTCACTAACATTTTGCAGGAGTTCGCCGACGTCTTTCCACAAGACGTGCCACCGGGATTACCACCTATTCGCGGGATTGAGCATCAAATTGACTTAATTCCCGGTGCATCATTACCCAACCGGGCACCATACCGTACCAATCCAGAGGAGACGAAGGAGATTATGCGTCAAGTACAAGAACTGCTCGACAAAGGTTATATACGCGAATCCCTTAGTCCTTGTGCTGTTCCTATCATTTTAGTGCCGAAAAAGGATGGTACGTCGCGTATGTGCGTTGATTGTAGAGGCATTAATAATATTACTATTCGTTATCGTCATCCTATTCCTAGGCTAGATGATATGCTTGATGAATTGAGTGGCTCTACAATATTCTCCAAAGTTGATTTGCGTAGTGGATACCATCAAATTCGTATGAAATTGGGAGATGAATGGAAAACAACATTTAAAACTAAGTTTGGATTATATGAGTGGTTAGTCATGCCTTTTGGGTTAACTAATGCACCTAGTACTTTCATGAGGTTAATGAACGAAGTTTTACGTGCTTTCATTGGACGATTTGTGGTAGTTTACTTTGATGACATATTGATTTATAGCAAATCTTTGGAGGAACATTTGGAACATTTACGTGCTGTTTTTATTGCTCTACGTGATGCACGTTTGTTTGGTAACCTTGGAAAGTGCACCTTTTGCACCGACCGAGTATCTTTTCTTGGCTATGTTGTTACTCCATAGGGAATTGAAGTTGATAAAGCCAAGATTGAAGCTATTGAGAGTTGGCCGCAGCCCAAAACGGTCACACAAGTGAGGAGTTTCCTTGGCCTCGCTGGTTTCTATAGGCGTTTTGTGAGAGATTTCAGCACCATTGCTGCACCTCTCAACGAGCTTACAAAGAAGGATGTGCCTTTTGTTTGGGGTACCGCACAGGAAGAAGCCTTCACGGTATTGAAAGATAAGTTGACACATGCTCCTTTACTCCAACTTCCTAATTTCAATAAGACTTTTGAGCTTGAATGTGATGCTAGTGGAATTGGATTAGGAGGTGTGTTATTACAAGATGGAAAACCTGTTGCATACTTTTCTGAAAAATTGAGTGGGCCTAGTCTGAACTATTCTACTTATGATAAAGAATTATATGCTCTTGTTCGGACCTTAGAAACATGGCAACATTATTTATGGCCCAAGGAATTTGTTATACATTCTGATCATGAATCTTTGAAACACATTAAAAGTCAAGCAAAACTGAACCGTCGACATGCTAAATGGGTTGAATTCATTGAGACCTTTCCCTTATGTGATTAAACACAAGAAGGGTAAAGAAAATGTTATTGCTGATGCCTTGTCTCGTCGTTATACTATGCTTTCACAACTTGACTTTAAAATATTTGGTTTGGAGACCATCAAGGATAAATATGTTAATGATGCTGAATTTAAAGATGTATTGCAGAATTGTAAGGAAGGGAGAACTTGGAACAAGTTCGTTCTTAACGATGGATTTGTGTTTCGTGCTAACAAGCTATGCATTCCAGCTAGCTCTGTTCGTCTTTTGTTGTTGCAGGAGGCGCATGGAGGAGGATTAATGGGACACTTTGGCATCAAGAAGACGGAGGATATACTTGCTACACATTTCTTTTGGCCAAAGATGAGATGGGATGTTGAGCGTTTTGTTGCTCGCTGCACTACATGTCAAAGAGCTAAGTCACGACTTAATCCTCATGGTTTATATATGCCTTTGCCTGTACCTAGTGTTCCTTGGGAGGATATATCTATGGACTTTGTTTTAGGTTTACCTCGAACAAAGAAGGGGAGGGATAGCATATTTGTTGTCGTGGATAGGTTCTCGAAAATAGCACACTTTATACCATGTCATAAAAGCGATGATGCTGTTAATGTTGCTGATTTGTTCTTTCATGAAATTATTCGCTTACATGGTGTGCCAAATACTATTGTTTCAGACCGTGATACTAAATTTCTTAGCCACTTTTGGAGATGTTTATGGGCTAAGTTGGGGACTAAGCTGCTTTTTAGTACTACTTGTCACCTCCAAACTGATGGACAAACTGAAGTAGTCAATAGAACATTGTCTACTATGCTTAGGGCTGTTTTGAAGAATAACAAGAAAATGTGGGAAGAATGCTTGCCTCATATTGAATTTGCTTATAATCGTTCATTGCATTCTACTACTAAGATGTGCCCTTTTGAAATTGTGTATGGTTTCCTACCTCGTGCACCTATTGATTTGTTGCCTCTTCCATCTTCAGAGAAGGTTAATTTTGATGCTAAAGAACGTTCTGAATTGATTTTAAAAATGCATGAGTTAACTAAGGAAAACATTGAGTGTATGAATGCTAAATATAAACTTGCTGGAGATAAGGGTAGAAAACATGTTGTGTTTGCACCTGGAGATCTTGTTTGGTTACATTTGCGTAAAGATAGATTTCCTAATCTGCGCAAATCAAAGCTAATGCCACGTGCTGATGGTCCTTTTAAGGTGTTAGAGAAAATAAATGATAATGCATATAAACTTGAGCTACCTGTAGATTTTGGGGTTAGTCCCACTTTTAACATTGCAGATTTGATGCCTTATTTGGGTGAGGAAGATGCGCTTCCGTCGAGGACGACTTCATTTCAAGAAGGGGAGGATGCTGAGGACATCAATACCGTTGTTACACCCACAGCCCCTACTGTTACATATACTGGACCAATTACTAGAGCTCGCGCACGCCAATTAAATTACCAGGTACTTTCGTTTCTTGGTAATGATTCTAATGTTCATGAGATTATGATGCTGCCTAAATTGGATACATTTGTTTTGCTTACAAATGAAGGGCCTAGCTTGGAGAAGGATGAACATTGGAGCAAGAACACGCATGGAGTTGATGGCATGCGCAAGGGGATCAAGAACGGAGTTACAAGTGATGATTTCAGGACTTTGAAGCTGCCATAAGGAGTGCATGAAGCCTTGGACGAAATATACAAGATGCCACTTCATAATATTCGTCCATAGGCTATTCTAGGTGCCGCGTCACCTTATTAATGGGCCAGGCCCATGTAATTTCGAAATACTTAAGTATAGGCTATTTTTAGAGTCCGTATGTGTGGGGAAACAAGAGTTAGGGTTGGTTTCGGACCCCACCCTCAAGGGCCACGAAATTCCCCCCTCTTCCTCCATATATACAGCCCTTAGGGCGTCGTTTAGACTTTGGGTTTTGTTTAGATTAAAAGTTCGCCATAGCTGCAACTTCGCGTACTTCGTTTGTGTCCAACGACCAGACCAAGACGTCACAGAACCCCACCTTGATCAATAAAGCTTTCATCTTATATTCGCAATATCCCGATTGCAATCTCAGTTTCTTGCTTGTTCTTCGTTTGCTCGCAGGAAACAGACCCTCGTGGTCAGGTTGATCGTGCTCCGGCGTGGTCAATAACCCTCGGAAGTTGGTTTAGCGATTGCTAAGGCGCGACGTCTCGCATGTTCATAGTCGGATCGTCAAGGTCGACTCCCACAGAAAACGATAGCCACCATCTCATCGAAACATCGGGACACCTTAGCCTCTATCAAATGTACACACATTTGTTTGTTCGTGAATTAGTTACATGCGTTTCCTGAAAGATTTGTTGGCACTACTTGCTTATATGTTGAACATTTCTGCTGGAAATGAGTTCATTATTCTGCCCCTAGACTTGTAGACAGAGTGTTGGCGAAGAAAGCTATGGAGAGGAAACTGTCAATGGTGAAGAATTGGGAGCCAGAAGAGCAAAGCCGACAGCAGGTGGCCCAAACTCTAGCTCAATTGAACTTTGCATAAATAAATCCTCCTCTATCTATGGGTGTTTGGCCAATCTTCTGGTTCAGGGCCTTAACTGAACTTAATTGGAAAGATGTCGTGCTATAGGGCCGAGCAGAAGATGTCGCCAATGTTGTTGGGTCATGGGAGAACACCAAGTATAAGACGGTCCTTGACGTGAAGCTCTGAATGCCAGAGGTCTCGACTCTGAATCTGGACCTTGCCTAGTTGCCTTTTTGTGTTAGCTAGATTAATACTAGTGCTCAGTAGTACGACAAGTAGAAGTACTGATCAGTATGACTTACACAATACTAGTACTGATCAGTACTATTTTTAATGTTAAAAGTAACATCCATATAGTATTGATGAGTCATACTGACAAGGATGTCATCTACAATTCTGAACCTATTGTTGACTCGTACTAGTACTGATGAAATGGGAAGCAAGTGTCACATGAATCCTCAATTGAATGGGAAGGAAGGTTGCAATGAGACCCTGGGAAATCACTATTTATTCTATCCTTGGTTCTTAGAAAAACGTGGAAATAATTCTCTGTGTGTTAGAATATCAGTCCATGTGGTGAAGAACATGTTTCCTATATGAAAAAACAATAAATTATTACCAGTTCAATGTGTATTTTGTCATTAGTTCATACAGAACAACCATAAAAATATTTTTTGATGTGTGTTGGAGAGAGTTCAGCTTTATATTATATGGTAGCACACTCCCTCCATGGCAAATAATGATTTTTTTGTCAATGCAATCCGCAATCCAGTACGTGGTGTACCTTTTTACTAAGAGTAAAAGTCCGAGTTTGCAATATTTTGATGATTTGGTATATTTTTAGAGAAAATCAATGGTGAATTTTTTTTGGTTGCGGGAATGGAAGGCTCCCCACCCACCGAGACCAAATACATGCTGCTGGAGAAGGACCGCTCAAAAGGAATATGTATGGGAAAAGTTTGTTGGGGAATGCAGTATTTCAAAAAAAATTGTATGATCACACAAGATCTATGATGCGAAGCATCCTACGATCATCCCCATGTACACTTCAACTACTCCCCAAGCCCCAAGAGGACATACGATGAGACCTCGACCATACGCCATTGGACACAAGGTGAACTCACTCCTCTTCGAACCGTCACTTTC
Source organism: Triticum urartu (assembly GCF_003073215.2). Taxonomy (NCBI): domain Eukaryota; kingdom Viridiplantae; phylum Streptophyta; class Magnoliopsida; order Poales; family Poaceae; genus Triticum; species Triticum urartu. The sequence continues at coordinate 118,951,666 of NC_053022.1, forward strand.
ACATATGAGACATGGCTACTACCTCATGCATGGACCTTGCATATACTCAGGTACAACCGAGACGACCATGGAGGATCCAAGGACCAAGGACAAGCATGGAAGAGGAGAAGGAAGAAGAAGCAAGGACAAGCTTCTGGAAAGTCTGGAACTTCCGGCCCCCGGACCTTCCGACCTTCCCGGAACCTCCGGCCCCGGAGTCCAGACCAGCCCCGAGCGCGCCAACTCTCTGGATAGCCCGGAACCCGGCCGGAACCTTCCCGGAACTTCCGGAGCCCGAAACTTCCGGCCCCACCCAGAACTTTCGGCCTGCCTGCGTGCGAAGAGTCGGGCCAAGGGCCCATGTATCCCCCTATCACTTACCCCTTCTTGGGCTAGCACTATATATACTCCCCCACCTCCTCCTAGTTAGGGTAGCGTTGTGATAGCTCATTTGAGAGATAGAGCTATGCTCATCCATATCGGATCTCCTCCTTGCGAGAGACCGCGGCCTCTTTAGAGAAGATCCACTTGGATTCAAGACCTCCTCGCGGAGAAGATCCCCTCGTGGATACAAGACCTCCTCACGGAGAAGAACCGGCTACCTTTGTATCGTCCTTAGTTGATTGTGGATCGTGTATATTACTTTATGTATTCGAGGATCTAGCGCATGTGTGATCATTCTTGTTGGTTTGAGTGTTCTTTTGTGTTCCCCTCGTGATTTTCCCCTCGTTTCCCTCCTCGTGTTCTTCGCGTTCTTTGCGGGATCCGCTCCTTTCGTGAAAGATCGGGCTATAGGGTTCCTACCCTACATCATCTTGTTATCATGAGCCACATTGGTCACGATTTTGGAGCCTCCCCCTTTGTTTTCTAGCTTGATTTTGTTGTGTTCTTCCCCAATTTCGAAAATCCCCATCAAAAATAGCCCCATATTTTTTTGTGATTTGTTGGTTTGGTGATGTTTTGTTGATTTTGATCCATGGATTCGTTGTGTCTCAAGTGGATCTAGCATTCCCCATCTTTTCCCCCATTTCTATCCATGAAATCTTCCCAATTTTGACCCTAAAAATCGAGCTTTTCCGCCCACATTCTCAGATCTGGAATTTAGGGTTCGTCCCGGAAGAAATTCCACGACCCCCGGAACTTCAGGACTCCCCCGGAACTTCCATCCCAGCCCCGGAACTTCCGGGCTAAACAGAGAGTTTACCCAAAATCCCCCGGCTTCCCCGAGACTTTTTCCGCGACCCCCGGAACTTCCGGCCACCCCCCGGAACTTCCGGAGCCCGGAACTTCCGGCCTAACCCGAAACATTGCACAGAATTTCAGCATCAGCCTACTTCACCGTTTTCATCACAACTCTTCACTCCGAACTCCGATTTGAGTGTTCTTTGGCTCGTTTTGAAGCTATCGACGTGCCCGAGAACCCCACCTTGGTTTCACCACCATTTGACCCCATCATTTTTTTGAAACTTTGGCATCTTTGCCTAGGCCTTCCACCATATCATCCACTACACCATCACCGACTTCCGCAACCTAACAAATTTTGTTCCCCATCGCATATGTGGTTACTTGAGGAGTGATTTGAGTCTCCTAAGGTGTCTAGGCTACTTAGGGACGGTTGCTTCTTCATCAACCACCACCACCATCATAACTTCCGCATAGGCTTACCAACCATGCACTTCTTCCACCCCAACCTAACCCAATTTTGTTTGTGTTGTGAGTTGTGGCTCCTAAGGTGTTTCGGCTACTTAGGGACCGTGCTTCCAACTCCAACTCACATAACCCAATAACCCTCCACTTCCACATTGCCTACTCACATAACCCATCATTGCATTGCCGCAATCCCATTGAGCTTCCGCAACACCACCACCGCATCCCGCTACCACCATTTTGACATTTGAGATTTTGAGTTCGCGGTTTTTCCGTTTCCTAAGGTGTTTCGGCTACTTAGGGACGAGTCTCCATCATCTTGGTATCTCCATCAAGATCACCGCCACTCATCATCGACACGGACGGTAACCTCCATATCATCTTGGTATCGTGGTATCCCTCCATTGTATATTCCCTTGCCATTGCATTGATAACCCCTAGACCATTTTGCGTCACTTGCCTATTGAGACTAGCCATTTGAGTATTGCCGGCAACGTTACTTGTGCACATTAGTGATCTACACCATACATTGCATACATACCATATCATATTGGTATCATATCATCTCGTGTGCCTCAAGATTGTTCCGGTATATACCCAATTGCTATCTTGGTTTGTGCATTTCGCAAAGTGGCCATATAAAAAAAAGAATAAAGATTTTAAGCAAAAGAGAAAGAGTAAAGAAGCTTGTCAGCAAGTGCCATAGCATCATACCACATTGTCATATAAGATCATCTTGTATCATAACACCGAGAGCCATACATACATAGCATACTTGGGATAGAAAGTTCATACATTTTGCATCTTATAGGTTGTGCACAAGTGTCGTATCCGCCTATTGAGCAATCGTGCTAGCGTCTCTCTTGAGTTGTGCAACACGAGCGTTTTCCGTGGATTCCACATTTTGTGCTCATCCTTGGTTGCACGACCCCATTTATCTATCCGTGTGTGTGTTTCCGTGTGCCACATATTGCTATTGGTCTACTTGTTTCACTCGCGAATTTGTGAATCTCTTTCAACATTATTGACTCTTGCTAACATTTTGCATAAAAAAATTGTGCCACTATCCTCACCGAGCTCCACCATAAGCCTTATTCGTGTAGGTGTGAGAAACTGACAAGAATTGGTACCAATTGTGCTATTTCCTTGTCCACGTTGGAGTGATCATTGATCCACTTTCAACTTCGGTCAAGGTACATTTGGTATTCGTTCTTCTCTTTCTACCACTCACACTTTTCTCTTGGAGTGATGGATAGGCAAGGCATTTCATCTCCGGTCTTTGACAACAATGACGGCGTGAACAACTACATCACCAAAGCGTGAATCTTCGATCTACAACGACAAATGCAAGGCACACAATCAAGATTGCGAGAGCGTATCGAGAACCTCTCCATTGACATTCGCCACTCCGAAGCGAGGAAAAGGGACTACATCGACAACAAGCTTTCCGTACAAAAGGAGGAGCAAGATGCAAGGATGGAGGAGATTCGGGCCTTGATCAAGTCTACTTCCCCTTCGTCATCTTCAAGGCGGCGGCAAGCACATCGATCCTCTTCGGAGCGCCCAAGCGACACAAGCGCAAGTCGTCCACGTCCACAACTCCATGGCGACCACCATCACGTTCGTGATCCATCTTGTCATGAAGGGCATGTCACCTCCAAGCAACATGTGCACGACGACGACGAACGACATCTACTACGAGCTCAAGTGCGACAACGCCACCATCAACATGAAGATGCTCGAGATGAGCCTACCTACAAGTCCCAACAAGCCCTAATTCATGCCAAGTCCAAACTTCTTGACCACAAGAGAAGACCGTGAGACAAGCACCACCAAGAGCACTCTACGGCTACAACAACCACTTCGGCATCTTCGCCAAGTGCTATCAAGGCATCTTCGCCTTTGGACGTACGGCATCTTCGCCTACTTCCCACGAGTACGCCTACATTGACTTCATCAAGTCCAAGGCGACCACCTACAAGTGAGGGCAACACTTCCATCTCCGGAAGCCCCTCAAGGAAGATGGCCGAGCATGGGAATTTCCCTTCGGTCATGGAGATGAGCTATGAGGTGCCACATCATATGGACCTCCTACAACAAGATGGCGACAAGAAGGTCGACCTAGGGCCATCCCCTTCGACCATGGCGACGAGCACGAACCTCTTCAACAAAATGAAGATGACGCCCATATTGGATTCATACTCCGAGTCAAGCTACGAGACCGCTCATGAGACCTTATCTTTGGTCTTCAAGGAGAGTGATGATGTGCCATCTTCGGCCTTCATCCACGGCTACGACCACGACATGATTGAGCATGGAGACATTTGCACCAACATCTCTCCGAAAACGACATGTGATGAGATGTCCCAATTGCCATGTGAGGAGAGACACCACCACATGAGTGACATGAGTGACTCCACCACACGTGACATTGAGAGCATTTCCTATGAGAGGATGAGTGTGACCACCACTAGCCCCACACTTGAGAGCATGCCACACATCCTATGTGAGGTTGAGAGCCATTTGAGTGACTCCACCAACCATATGAGTGAGAGCATCAGAGAGGGAGTGAGTGAGCCACAACACTTAGTGAGTGAGGTAGTTGACACGGCATGTGAGGCCACTTTGATTTCTAACGACTTAACCTCTACTCCTAGTGTGTTTTCTTCTTTGGTGCTAGGTCTCCTACATGACGACATGCCTACCCTCGACGAGTCCATACCTCCAATGGAGACAATGATGGCCATGGTGGACGATGATGCACCCCCACATGGTTCCATCAAGATGAAGATGACCACGACTCGGTCTTCGACACCTCACCTACAACACACGAGCGATGCTCCAAAGGTAACATAGGTGATGGTGCTTCTCTTGTCCCACTAGTGGACTATTTTACGAATGATTGCTTGCATGATGTTGACACACCTATACCCATGCTTCATGCTAGTGCGACTTCTTCATGTCATGACTTACCTATTTATGATAAATATGATGATGAGCATGTTGATTTGCCTAGTTGTGATGCTATGCTCCATAGGATATCATGTGAAAATTCTTTTGGTCACATCATGTTTGACAATCCATTAACCTTGTCATATGCTATGAGTGAGATATCCCATATTGCATCTTTTCAATCTCAACATAGTGACTATGCATGCCCCATTCAGATGAATCCCATTTGCACTTACGGCATAGATGACGAGATGATGGTCATTGGCTTTTGTTTTTCATGTGATGATATTGCCATGCTTCCTTTACATGATTTGTGCAATTCATCTACTATGCCATGCCATGATCACATTGTTCCAAATATGCATTGTTTTGGATGTTGTCAATATTCTCCGTGTGATGTTTCCATTAAAGATCATGAGGAGACTCCCATAGTTTCCTCATACGTATTAGGAGATTTTGATGCATTCCATACATTGCATGATTCTCATAATTGCTTGCACCATATGCATTCCATGAATAACAATGCTGTACATATTTCTTGTGATGCATTACACAATTTGAGTCTCCATTATGCTATACATAACAACAAACCTATCATGATGGATGACATGTTTCTATATCAAGCACGTGCGCATCATGGTGGATGATGTGTACATCTACCACGCACACACAATTTTCCCTTTGTCTTTGTTTTGTGTAGGTACTCACGTATACTCGTCAACCTCTCAATCCCAAGTGTTGACGAAACGAGCTCTTGAGAGCATAGATGACTTGGGATCCCGTGAAATATCATTTCCACCACTCTCTTCGCGCAACGACTACGCGCATCTCTTTCACTTGGCTCTCACACGGCTATGGGCTATATACCGCTACTTGCTTCTTGCTCATTTTACCGTGTTCACTTTGCATGCTATGCTTGCTTTGCCTTTGCCAAGCAATTGTGACCCTTGCTTGCATCTACCCATGATTCATCATTATGTTACTCCTATGTGTATTTGCATGCTTGGTGGAGATCCTTGTTGCTATTGCCATGTTTATCATGTGCCTCATGCTATTGATGCTATTTTGCTCATATCTTGCATTCATGCTTGTGCTGTGTCTTGTGCATTATTCATGACTACCATTTGCACACATGACATACTTGACATGATTCCTTCTAGTATGTTGCATCTTCGCACTACTAGCTTGCTTGCCTTGATTCATATGATTGCTTGCTTTGTCGCATCACCCATGTTCCATTGTTACTTGCTTTCTTGGGTTGATGACGTATATATTCATGCCTCCCACATGATATATTTTGTTCATTGTTGCTTGCCTCCAATTGTTGCGTCTATGATTATTGATCTTGGAGACTTGGACACTTTACTTGTGATGCATGCTTGCTTGATTGCGCCTATTATATTTGGTTGTTCTCACATCATATGCCTCCATACTATGAAATGCTCCCTTGCCATTTCTTATGATGAGCATGATACATCCACTTGTTGGGTAACTTACCACACGAATGATAGGTTTTTCATCTCCACTAACCTCATTTGTTTTTCCGAGTGTTTGTCATGTTCTTTCATTTTGAAGGATTCACAAGGCGATACCGTCATGAGACAATTTGGTCATGTGAAGGCATACACAATGTGCAACACCAACATTTGCGAGAATCTCCTAAAGGTGAACTCCTTCCCTTTGAGCCATCCTCAATTACGCATATTGGATGGGTCACTCTTTCATTGTTGTCTTCTTTTTGTTGTCTACATGATACATCTCGTGAACGGAGGAGTGACATGGGAGATTGGCCCTATGGACCTTCAAGTTGAGGAGTGCTCGGACTTAGTGGATTCACCATCGGACCACCACTTCTACCACAACATTGAGCTATGGTACAACACCACCCATAACAAATTTGCATCTTATGCATGGATTGACTCACATTATGATTGCCTTGTTGCATCTCTTTCCATGTCATCCATGATATATGAGCTTGTGAATTTCCTTAGCAAATTTGTTGTGCTCTTTCTTGATGGAATATTCATACATCATGATCACATTGCCCACCATCAATTGCATGATCACATAGTCACATTGAGCACCAATTACCATGTTGATGCTTTTGATACACCGTCTCTCTATGACATCATTTTGCGCCGTGGTTGCATTTATCATTTTCACAACACAATTGTGTGCATAATGAATGTTTTCGCTCCCATGAATACTTTGCATACCATTCCATCTCTTTTGGATAAGCTTCATGCACCTTTTCATGCTCAATCTTGTTGCACGGACTCATTCTTACATGATGGACACTTTGTGTGCTCTAACCATTGTATTTCCGAGTGTCGTTTGTGTTTGCTCTTTTTGCATCTATACCACTCCGGCGACACCTTGGAGTACTTGGATTACGCAACGTCTTCCACTCCATCCAACTACAAGTCCGTCCACGAAAACCATTTCCATGGTGATGAGGTTTTCGATCCGATGTTGGATCTTTCCCAAGGGAGGGGAGATGATGCGGAGCATCCTACGATCATCCCCATGTAAACTTCGACTACTCCCCAAGCCCCAAGAGGACATACGATGAGACCTCGACCATACGCCATTGGACACAAGGTGAACTCACTCCTCTTCGAACCGTCACTTTCCACATATCAGACATGGCTACTACCTCATGCATGGACCTTGCATATACTCAGGTACAACCGAGACGACCATGGAGGATCCAAGGACCAAGGCCAAGCATGGAAGAGGAGAAGGAAGAAGAAGCAAGAACAAGCTTCTGGAAAGCCCCGAACTTCCGGCCTCTGCCCGGAACTTCCGGCCCTTGGACCTTCCGACCTTCCCGGAACCTCCGGCCCCGGAGTCCAGACCAATCCCGAGCACGCCAACTCTCTAGATAGCCCGGAACCCGGCCGAAACCTTCCCGGAACTTCCGGAGCCCGGAACTTCCGGCCTGCCTGCGTGCAAAGACTCGGGCCAAGGGCCCATGTATCCCCCTATCACTTACCCCTTCGCGGGCTAGCACTATATATACTCCCCCACCTCCTCCTAGTTAGGGTAGCGTTGTGATAGCTCATTTGAGAGATAGAGCTACGCTCATCCATATCGGGTCTCCTCCTTGCGAGAGACCGTGGCCTCTTTGGAGAAGATCCACTTGGATTCAAGACCTCCTCGCTGAAAAGATCCCCTCGTGGATACAAGACCTCCTCACGGAGAAGAACCGGCTACCTTTGTATCATCCTTAGTTGATTGTGGATCGTGTATCTTACTTTATGTATTCGAGGATCTAGCGCATGTGTGATCATTCTTGTTGGTTTGAGTGTTCTTTTGTGTTCCCCTCGTGATTTTCCCCTCGTTTCCCTCCTCGTGTTCTTCGCGTTCTTCGCGGGATCCGCTCCTTTCGTGAAAGATCGGGCTATAGGGTTCCTACCCTACATCAATCTATCTAGGAGATGCATAGCAACTAGAGGGGAGAGTGTGTCTACGTACCCTCGTAGACCGAAAGCGAAAGCGTTTAGTAACGTGGTTGATGTAGTCGAACGTCTTCGCGATCCAACCGATCAAGTACCGAACGCACGGCACCTCCGCGATCCGCACATGTTCAGCTCGGTGACGTCCCTCGTACTCTTGGTCCAGCTGAGGCCGAGGGTGAGTTCTGTCAGCACGACGGCGTGTCAACAGTGATGATAAAGTTACCGACACAGGGCTTCGCCTAAGTACTACGACAATATGATCGAGGTGTAAAACTGTGGAGGGGGGCACCGCACACGGCTAAAGATCAACTTGTGTGTCTATGGGGTGCCCCCCTCCCCGTATATAAAGGAGGGGAGGAGGAGTAGGGCCGCCCCCTAGCCCTAGTGCAATTCGGTTTGGGCTAGGGGGGTGCGCACCACACTTTGGCCTGCCTCCTCTCTTCCACCATTATGCCCATGAGGCCTAATAACTTCCCGGGGGGTCCGGTAACCCCCGGTACTCCGAAACTTATCCGAAGCGACCTGAACCATTCCGGTGTCCGAATGTAGCCTTCCAATATATGAATATTTATGTCTCGACCATTTTGAGACTACTCGTCATGTCCGTGATCTCATCCGGGACTCCAAACAACCTTCAGTACATCAAATCACATAACTCATAATACATATCGTCATCGAACGTTAAGCGTGCGGACCCTGCGGGTTCGAGAACTATGTAGACATGACCGAGACACATCTCCGGTCAATAACCAATAGCGGAACCTGGATGCTCATATTGGTTCCCACATATTCTACGAAGATCTTTAGCGATCAAACCGCACAACAACAACGTTGTTCCCTTTGTCATCGGTATGTTACTTGCCTGAGATTCGATCGTCGGTATCATCATACCTAGTTCAATCTTGTCACCGGCAAGTCTCTTTACTCATTCCGTAATGCATCATCCCGCAACTAACTCATTAGTCACATTGCTTCAAGGCTTATAGTGATGTGCATTACCGAGAGGGCCCAGAGATACCTCTCCGCCAATCGGAGTGACAAATCCTAATCTCGATCTATGCCAACTCAACAAACACCATCTGAGACACCTGTAGAGCATCTTTATGATCACCCAGTCACGTTATGACGTTTGATAGCACACTAAGTGTTCCTCCGGTATTTGGGAGTTGCATAATCTCATAGTCATAGGAACATGTATAAGTCATGAAGAAAGCAATAGCAAGAAACTAAACGATCATAGTGCTAAGCTAACGGATGGGTCTAGTCCATCACATCATTCTCTAATGATGTGATTCCGTTCATCAAATGACAACACATGTCCATGGCTAGGAAACTTAACCATCTTTGATTAACGAGCTAGTCAAGTAGAGGCATACTAGGGACACTCTGTTTGTCTATGTATTCACACATGTACTAAGTTTCCGGTTAATACAATTCTAGCATGAATAATAAACATTTATCATGATATAAGGAAATATAAATAACAACTTTATTATTGCCTGTAGGGCATATTTCCTTCAGTCTCCCACTTGCACTAGAGTCAATAATCCAGATTACACAGTAATGATTCTAATACCCATGGAGTCTTGGTGCTGATCATGTTTTGCTCGTGAGAGAGGCTTAGTCAACATGTCTGCAACATTCAGATCTGTATGTATCTTGCAAATCTCTATGTCTCCCTCCTTGACTTGATCGTAGTTGGAATTGAAGTGTCTTTTGATGTACTTGGTTCTCTTGTGAAATCTGGATTCCTTTGCCAAGGTAATTGCACCAGTATTGTGACAAAGATTTTCATTGGACCCGATGCACTAGGTATTACACCTAGATCGGATATGAACTCCTTCATCCAGACTCCTTCATTTGCGATCCCGAGCGTCTGCCCTAAAGCTGCCTAATCAATAGTCACTCCGTGTAGTCGGATATTAATACTCTCTTTGGCTCTATTCATCTTCATGCTCCTTCATATTTAGCTGTCTGATTTGTTTTACTTCCGTACGCAGCTATGGTAATTCTGCTCACACATAGATTGGCCACCACTCTAGGTCTTTTTTCTGGTATTAGCAACACGCACGATCGCTGAAACTCCGACTCCTACTCGAATATAAACTATCACTGATACAGTTCTTGTAGCTAGTGAGAGAGCTCCCAAATCAGTTGACATTTGACAGATACTAGATGTTCAGAGGCTTGCATCGACGGAACCGTTAGTACGACCACCGAGGACTCTATACGGAGTAGATGAAAGCCTCACATAAATACGCTGACTTTCAACTCTCTGTAAAGTCGAACCGCGAGTATTGCGAGTACTAGTTCAGTGCTCGGTGCCCTATGGCAACGCACCTGCAATCAACAGTGAAACTTCTCCTGAGTATAGTTTGGGTAGAAGCCTCAAGCTAGACCCGATGAATCATCCGAAATGGACGTGAATCCTCATAAGGAACAACTCGGTGCTCTTATGCAAGGTGATATCTAGGTACACATCAACTTCTCAAATGACTCCGAATAGAACCTTAACGTCTGGAGCAATCAGTTTGACTATCCATTTCTCGTCCCTTTAGGCTTCTATCGCAAGTGGATCGAAAAGTAATATAGATTATCTTCACCAGCTGACTCATTACTCTCACAGCTTGTTGCAAAACACCGGAATAACCTTGCTGTTGTGATCCATTTCTGAAACTTCTTCAAACTTTATCAAGGTAGGTGGACACTTTCCTCGCAAAGTGCTCAGATTACTGCGTCGGTGGTAGTTTCCGGTTACTCTCTATAGGATCTGTCTGTCGATGCCCCTCATACGTATTCAATAAAGCAGAGTCTGCTCCGATTGTAACTACTCATTGTAATACTTCTTATTCATGAGGTTTACCTGTAGTATTACGCTCCAAACTCTCACACTTTTCATTGATCTCTCACGATTGTACACTCTCCCAAATCACGAATGTTCAAAGTATCATTTTGAAGAACCGGATAAGACAATTGTTCATCCACAATAGAATGGTGAATATATATCAGATAATAGACCCTTACAGTGCTAATTGGCTCGCACGCCAGTCACTTTCTTATGTAGGATCCAGCTGCCTCGCCTAAAAGTCGTGATATTAAGATAAACCAGTATGCATTTCGATCACACGTAGTCACAACGCTTACAGTGATTCAAACTCGCAAGATCGCTAAGACTTGTCCATTTGGTGCCAAAATTTGCCGTCCCAAATGCAACCGGAAGTCGCATAAGATATGAATCAGGTTGGAGCGTTGCAACTACCTTTTCTCAGTCATCTTTGCGCAAATCTCGATCAAGAACCTTCTAGAGAATGCCTGTCATTCATATAACTCTTCTTCTATAATCATCTCCTTATTACAGGATGCGGTAGTTTGACACTACCGAGTTTAGCAAATTCTGACCATAATGCATGAAATGCATACCACAGACATGGGAACTTTGCATACATCTATTCCCAGAACAGGTGGAAACTTAAGCCAATCGCCTTACGGGACTTAGAAGGTTGTGCATAGATATAGCTCATACTACCTGAACTTGTCGAATACACGTTATCAGCTCAGATAACGTCACCTCCAGCCGTTTTACTCCGCACCTCCGACCAAGAGATTCTGACCGGTCGTAGTGTCAAGACTACGTTTATACAGTGAAGAGTGATCCCAAGAGAAGACAAAGATGTATGATGTCGCTATGGACAATTGAAGTGTTCACCGATCATCGGCAAGTCACACCAACCAGCTCCACAAGCTCTTCATCTCAAATACTATGGTCACCCAGCATTGTAGCTCTTAATGACACTCTATATCTCTATGTAGTGCCATCTTGGGCCGCTCTCATCCGACTATCTCTCTCGCTCTAAATGGTAACTGTCACCAAACCGGGAGAACACTCGCCTCCAAAAACTCGTTTAAGTGTAACTGTGTTTGTGAAAAAGCTATATCATTCATACTCGATCTCCCAACTCAGACAGCCTATGTACCGATACTGACAGAGTGCATTAGTGTGAAAGTCCGGATTGATCATTTCTACTGCGGTTGATCCTTAGCGATGGTGTATCAGAGCCACACAGTTGAGAAAACACAGTTTTAACATTGGTTAGAAGCCCGGTAAGTCCACCACTTAGCCGATATCGGTGTGATCTTCGCAAAAAGCAAGATGAGATGACAGTGTCCGCTAGCCAAAGCAATCATAGCCTTCCTCCACCAAAGCTAATAGTTAGTAGGAAAGATCACTCGGGAAGAGAATCTGGCTGACATGTAAATCTTTGATGATAGAACGTGCTAAGGCTCCGTTGCTGTCTCGACTGCTCGCGTCGATGATGCGTGTGCTTATCGTTGCTGTGTGAGTGAGTCAGATTACCGTACATAATCCAACTCTATGTACCAAATAAACCATTAAAGTGTTTCTAAAAGTAATAAGGAGAGCGGTGCAGATCGTGTCATCGTCTCTAAGCAATCGACACCCTCCCGCTTTATCCTATAACCACACCTTCGAGTAGTATCAATTAGACTTCACGACGCAAAGCTATCGCTTATTCATAAACCAGCTCCTAGCGGCAGAGCCATGCTGGTACCACGAGGATCGCGTTGTTTCCACTCCCTAGTCCACTAGTACCGACGATAGACGTATAATATGAAATAAAACATGGCTAATAACTGAGATGATTTTGCAGAGTTGCCAATGATTTTGCGACCTTATAAAGAAGTAGTAAGATATGAAATGCGTTTAAGTTGAATCATTGAAGTCTCCAAAGTGTAGCCGGGGTTTGTGACGTCTTGGTCTGGTCGGTGGACACAAACGAAGTACGCAGAAGTTGCAGCTAGGCGAACTTTTAATCTAAACAAAACCCAAAGTCTAAACGACGCCCTAAGGGCTGTATATATGGAGGAAGAGAGGGAATTTCGTGGCCCTTGAGGGTGGGGTCCGAAACACAACCCTAACTCTTGTTTCCCCACACATACGGACTCTAAAAATAGCCTATACTTAAGTATTTCGAAATTACATGGGCCTGGCCCATTAATAAGGTGACGCAGCACCTAGAATAGCCTATGGACGAATATTATGAAGTGGCATCTTGTATATTTCGTCCATGGCTTCATGCACTCCTTATGGCGGCTTCAAAGTCCTGAAATCATCACTTGTAACTCCGTTCTTGATCCCCTTGCGCATGCCATCAACTTCATGCGTGTTTTTGCTCCAATGTTCATCCTTCTCCAAGCTAGGCCCTTCATTTGAAAGCAAAACAAATGTATCCAATTTAGGCAGCATCATAATCTCATGAACATTAGAATCATTACCAAGAAACGAAAGTACCTGGTAATTTAATGGCGTCTATCAACATTAGTAATTACCAAGAAACGAAAGTACCTGATAATTCAATTGGTGTGCGCGAGCTCTAGTAATTGGTCCAGTATGTATAGCAGCAGGGGTTGTGAGTGTAACAATGGTATTGATGTCCTCATCATCCTCCCCTTCTTGAAATGAAGTCGTCCTTGAAGAAAGTTCATCGTCCTCACCCAAATAAGGCTTCAAATCTGCAATGTTAAAAGTGGGACTAACCCCAAAATCTGCAGGCAGCTCAAGTTTATATGCATTATCATTTATTTTCTCTAACACCTTAAAAGGACCATCAGCATGTGGCATTAGGTTTGATTTGCGCAAATTAGGAAATCTATCCTTACGCAAATGTAACCAAACAAGATCTCCAGGTGCAAACACATCATGTTTTCTACCCTTATCTCCAGCAAGTTTATATTTAGCATTCATACGCTCAATGTTTTCCTTAGTTAACTCATGCATTTTTAAAATCAATTCAGCACATTCTTTAGCATCAAAATTAACCTTCTCCGAAAATGGAATAGGCAACAAATCAATAGGTGCACGAGGTAGGAAACCATACACAATTTCAAAAGGACACATCTTAGTAGTAGAATGAAATGAACGATTATAAGCAAATTCAATATCAGGCAAGCATTCTTCCCACATTTTCTTATTATTCTTCAAAACAACCCTAAGCATAGTAGACAATGTTCTATTGACTACTTCAGTTTGTCCATCCGTTTGGGGGTGACAAGTTGTACTAAAAAGCAGTTTACTCCCCAATTTAGCCCATAAACATCTCCAAAAGTGGCTACGAATTTTAGTATCATGATCTGAAACAATAGTATTTGGCACACCATGCAAGCGAATAATTTCACGAAAGAACAAATCAGCAACATTAACAACATCATCGCTTTTATGACATGGTATAAAGTGTGCCATTTTCGAGAATCTATCAACGACAACAAATATGCTATCCCTCCCCTTCTTTGTTCGAGGTAAACCTAAAACAAAGTCCATAGATATATCCTCCCAAGGAACACTAGGTACAGGCAAAGGCATATATAAACCATGAGGATTGAGTCGTGACTTAGCTCTTTGACATGTAGTGCAGCGAGCAACAAAACGCTCAACATCCCGTCTCATCTTTGGCCAAAAGAAATGTGTAGCAAGTATATCCTCCGTCTTCTTGACGCCAAAGTGTCCCATTAATCCTCCTCCATGCGCCTCCTGCAACAACAAAAGACGAACGGAGCTAGCTGGAATGCATAAGCTTGTTAGCACGAAACACAAATCCATCGTTAAGAACGAACTTGTTCCAAGTTCTCCCTTCCTTACAATTCTGCAATACATCTTTAAATTCAGCATCATTAACATATTGATCCTTGATGGTCTCCAAACCAAATATTTTAAAGTCAAGTTGTGAAAGCATAGTATAACGACGAGACAAGGCATCAGCAATAACATTTTCTTTACCCTTCTTGTGTTTAATCACATAAGGGAAAGTCTCAATGAATTCAACCCATTTAGCATGTCGACGGTTCAGTTTTTCTTGACTTTTAATGTGTTTCAAAGATTCATGATCAGAATGTATAACAAATTCCTTGGGCCATAAATAATGTTGCCATGTTTCTAAGGTCCGAACAAGAGCATATAATTCTTTATCATAAGTAGAATAGTTCAGACTAGGCCCACTCAATTTTTCAGAAAAGTATGCAACAGGTTTTCCATCTTGTAATAACACACCTCCTAATCCAATTCCACTAGCATCACATTCAAGCTCAAAAGTCTTATTGAAATTAGGAAGTTGGAGTAAAGGAGCATGTGTCAACTTATCTTTCAATACCGTGAAGGCTTCTTCCTGTGCGGTACCCCAAACAAAAGGCACATCCTTCTTTGTAAGCTCGTTGAGAGGTGCAGCAATGGTGCTGAAATCTCTCACAAAACGCCTATAGAAACCAGCGAGGCCAAGGAAACTCCTCACTTGTGTGACCGTTTTGGGCTGCGGCCAACTCTCAATAGCTTCAATCTTGGCTTTATCAACTTCAATTCCCTGTGGAGTAACAACATAGCCAAGAAAAGATACTCGGTCGGTGCAAAAGGTGCACTTTCCAAGGTTTCCAAACAAACGTGCATCACGTAGAGCAATAAAAACAGCACGTAAATGTTCCAAATGTTCCTCCAAAGATTTGCTATAAATCAATATGTCATCAAAGTAAACTACCACAAATCATCCAATGAAAGCACGTAAAACTTCGTTCATTAACCTCATGAAAGTACTAGGTGCATTAGTTAACCCAAAAGGCATGACTAACCACTCATATAATCCAAACTTAGTTTTAAATGCTGTTTTCCATTCATCACCCAATTTCATACGAATTTGATGGTATCCACTACGCAAATCAACTTTGGAGAATATTGTAGAGCCACTCAATTCATCAAGCATATCATCCAGCCTAGGAATAGGATGACGATAACGAATAGTAATATTATTAATGCCTCTACAATCAACGCACATACGCGACGTACCATCTTTTTTCGGCACTAAAATGATAGAAACAACACAAGGACTAAGGGATTCGTGTATATAACCTTTGTCGAGCAGTTCTTGTACTTGACGCATAATCTCCTTCGTCTCCTCTGGATTGGTACGGTATGGTGCATGGTTGGGTAGCGAAGCACCGGGAATTAAGTCAATTTGATGCTCAATCCCTTGAATAGGTGGTAATCCCGGTGGCACGTCTTGTGGAAAGACGTCAGCGAACTCCTGCAAAATGTTAGTGACAGCAGGGGGCAAAGAGGAAGGCACGTCCTCGAATGAAAATAATGCCTCTTTGCACACAAAAGCATAGCAAACAAATTTGCTAAAATCTAGCTCATCAATATCAGATTTGGTGGCAAGTAAACATGCACTTTTCAATTTAATTTCAGAAACAACAGTAGATGGTTTATTATTAGGCTTCATTTGGTGCTCAAATTCTTTTGCCACAATCTGATTTTCACTCTTATTTGTCTCCTGTTTTGCTTTATTAGCTCTATTAATATCATCTTTCAAAATGGAATCAGGAGTCATAGGGAGCAAAGTAATATTTTTATCGTTATGAACAAGAGTATACTGATTGTTTCTACCATGGTGTACAGAATTTTTATCAAATTGCCATGGTCTACCAAGTAATAAGGAACATGCTTGCATAGGTACCACATCACAATCAACATAATCAGCATATGTAGAGATACTAAAATGCACACGAACAGTACGTGTTACCTTAACCTTGCCACTGTTGTTGAACCATTGGATGTAGTAAGGATGTGGATGTGGTCTTGTGGTGAGAGATAGCTTCTCCACCATCTCCATGCTAGCCAAGTTATTGCAGCTCCCTCCATCTATGATCACGCGAACAGAACGTTCCTTCACAACTCCCTTTGTATGGAACAAATTATGCCTCTGATTTTGCTCAGCTTGTGTAACCTGCACACTCAAAACACGTTGAGCAACTAAACATTCATACCTGTCAGCATCTTCAGGAGCCATGTATTGCGTCTCATGATCAGAATCGTCTCCACCGTGTTCTTCACGTGTAATAAGAGCCAAAGTCTCCTCATCATAGTCACTAGCGGACTCATACCCACCATCCTCAGTAACAATCATCACACGCTTAGATGGGCATTCTCTCGCATAATGACCTCCACCCTTGCAACATCGACAAATAATATCATGTGTTTGCCCTGTTGATGCCATGGATGAAGAAGAGCTCTTTGCAGGCCCAGAAGGTGTGCTCTTGGCAGATAGTGGTGATTGTGCCTGCTTTATTGTATCACAGTTGGAGGTGGCAGCCGACGGAGGCGCCGGTGAAGCAGAACGTGTGGAAGTAGATGATGCACGTGGTGTCCATGAAGAAGGTCGACCTGCAGAAAAGTTAGTCCGCGCCAATGCCTGTCGATCCTGCACTTCACGTTCAGCTTTACAAGCAAGATGGAATAAACGAGTGATATTAGTATACTCCTTATACTCTAGAATCGTCTGAATCTCTCTATTTAATCCACCCATAAAACGTGCAAGCATAGCTTCATTCTCCTCAACAATACCACATCTAATCATGCCAGTTTGTAATTCCTGATAATATTCTTCTACAGAATTTTTTCCCTGTCTTAAGCGCTGCAATTTTTGAAGTAATTCACGTTGATAATATGGTGGAACCCAACGAGTACGCATAGCAGTTTTCAAAGCAGCCCAAGTAGCAGGAATGGGATATAATCTACAATGCTCAGACCACCAAACACATGCAAAACTAGTGAATGCACAAACAGCAGCAGGAACACGTCTCTCCTCGGGATATTGTAAACATGTAAATCGTTGTTCAGTTTCTAACTCCCAAGTAAGATATATATCAGGAACATATCTACCCTCAAATGGTGGAATATTCAATTTTAGTTTAGGGAGATGGTCATGATCTCGTACCTGAGGGTGAGCCCTACCATTGCCATTATTTGCATGTGGACGACCTGATGGTTGATGTGCTGGTGGTGGCACGTAGTTCTGATTTTGATCAACCTCATCCTCGTAATCGCCAGCAAAATCATCCTCCTCCGCATCAGCAGCAGGAGCCACAGAAGTAGCAACAGCAGCACCAACAGTTTGGCCAGGTGCAAGAGGGAGACGGCTCGCTCGGCGGAGGGCTGTTTCACGATGTGTAGGTAGTCGTCGTTGTTGTTGTTGTAGAGGTGCGTTAGGTGCAGCCGGTGGTGGTGGTGGAAGACACGCGAGCAATTCATTAAACCTGTTATCGAGCTTTGTTTCGAACGTCTTCTCCATGTCATCTATCTTCTCCATGGCCTCTTCAAATCTGTTTAGCACATCCTGCACCTGTCCATTCATCATTTGCTGAAATTTATCATGCAACTCCTGATTCGTCATGTTCTCCCAGTCGGTCTCGTCGGCTTGTGATCCTGCCATGGTTAGCAACAATAGAAAACACACAAGAATATGATCCTACAGAATACTAACAAGAGGTGGTGGTGGCGGGTGTCACAAATCCGTCAAGCAAATCTCAAATTCTTACCAGTTCTTACCCAGCAGCAGGCGGTGATCGGCAACCGTTGTAGTCAAAACTCTCAAAAGCTTGGATAGAGCGATTTCCAGGGAGAGTCAAACGCACGACGTAGAGGTATGTGGAGCTGGGAAGGCTTATAGTATGGTAGCAAAAAGGGTCAGCAATAATCAATTCAGAGATGCAAAGTTGAATAAACGCTCAACGACGGTACTGTGCTGGTCCTATGCTAGACCGTGCTAGAGACGCGAGCCTAGAACACTAACAAAATCACGGCGCTGCACGTAAATAAGGGAAAAGCACACTCTGGAACTTTTTTTTTCGCTTTTTTTTTGCGCTCCTCTTTTTTTTGCGCTCCTCTTTTTTTTTGCAAAAAATTACTATAATGGCGAGTGTCTCAAAACTCTTCCCTCGTCAAACTGATAGGATGGGCACGAAAAAAAATTTCACTTTTTTTCGGAAATCACGGCAGCGACGACGAAAAAGTGCGACAAAAAATCACTAAGATGGCACGTGGCTCAAAAGACTCAGAAAAGCCTAAAAATAGGATAGGGAAAAAATATTTTTGCCCGTGAAAATTTTGGCCTAAAAACTGCCCGGGGGTCTCCAGACTTTTTTTTTCCGAGACCTACGCAGGCAAGGAAACACGAATCGGAATTGAGATTGATCTCAAGAACAAACCTAATATGAGAAGAACTCGGATTGGTGGTGGATATATGGTTGTGGTATATGGCAGCGGTGGTGCTATATGGTAGCGGTGGTGGTATATGGATAGAGATTGATGGTGGTATATGGATACGGATTGGTAGTGGTATATGGATAAGGATTCAGAGCGGTGGCAGATAAGCAAAAGTGGTAGATGGGCGATGATGATGGTGCGGCGGCGGCGTGACAACTTATGACCAGAACTCGAAACTCTAAAAGACTAGACTCTAAGACCAGCAACTTGACACGACGATGCAACCGCAAATTCAACAAAGCAAAAACCCTAAAAAGATTATGCAAAGGCTCAGATTGGTTCGGATATGATGAACTAACCCTAATTTTTTTGTGTGGCTTTTTCGTGGACTGTAGGTATGAAGAACAGACTCGATCTAATCTACGAAAAACTGTAAAATCTCACCGACCAACCTGGAAATCTGATACCACTTGATAGAGGCAAAGGTGTCCCGATGTTTCGATGAGATGGTGGCTATCGTTTTCTGTGGGAGTCGACCTTGACAATCCGACTACGAACGTGCGAGACGTCACGCCTTAGCAATCGCTAAACCAACTTCCGAGGGGTTATTGACCACGCCGGAGCACGATCAACCTGACCACGAGGGCCTGTTTCCTGCGAGCAAACGAAGAACAAGCAAGAAACTGAGATTGCAATCTGGATATTGCGAATATAAGATGAAAGCTTTATTGATCAAGGTGGGGTTCTGTGACGTCTTGGTCTGGTCGTTGGACACAAACGAAGTACGCGAAGTTGCAGCTATGGCGAACTTTTAATCTAAACAAAACCCTAAAGTCTAAACGACGCCCTAAGGGCTGTATATATGGAGGAAGAGAGGGGAATTTCGTGGCCCTTGAGGGTGGGGTCCGAAACCAACCCTAACTCTTGTTTCCCCACACATACGGACTCTAAAAATAGCCTATACTTAAGTATTTCGAAATTACATGGGCCTGGCCCATTAATAAGGTGACGCAGCACCTAGAATAGCCTATGGACGAATATTATGAAGTGGCATCTTGTATATTTCGTCCAAGGCTTCATGCACTCCTTATGGCGGCTTCAAAGTCCTGAAATCATCACTTGTAACTCCGTTCTTGATCCCCTTGCGCATGCCATCAACTCCATTCGTGTTCTTGCTCCAATGTTCATCCTTCTCCAAGCTAGGCCCTTCATTTGAAAGCAAAACAAATGTATCCAATTTAGGCAGCATCATAATCTCATGAACATTAGAATCATTACCAAGAAACGAAAGTACCTGGTAATTTAATTGGCGTGCGCGAGCTCTAGTAATTGGTCCAGTATATGTAACAGTAGGGGCTGTGGGTGTAACAATGGTATTGATGTCCTCATCAGGACTTGTAATCAACCTTGTCACCAGCATAATCAGCATCTGAGCATCCAACTAGATCAAACTTTGAGCCCTTTGGATACCATAATCCTAGTGTTGGGGTGTGATGAGGACATGACTACCTTGGATACGACCAAAAATATTGCATACATGCATATTTGTCAGGTGATTTCTAATGCAAACTATTCAATAATCTATTTATGTTATCCAGAACAAAAATACTTCACACACTTTTGTGTTTTGTCTAATTGCAGGTGTATGGGACATTTGTACAATCCACATATGAAGACAAGGGAAAAGGAGAAGTTTAGGTTGTGTTCAAAAAGTCCTCTCACGTCACTTTTGGGCCAAGAGAAGATAGAGTCCAAGTCTCTCACGTTCTGGATTCAGATTCGGACTGCACAGACATACCTGACTCAAAACGCCAACAACTTTTTCATACAGACTCCGAATTGGGTGATTCTTTTTTTGTTGGAAACTAGATTTCGTGCTCTTTCCAAACCAATTGGATTCACCTTCAAATTCATTCGGAGCGTTGAGTTACGGACGAAACAATCTGACGTTGCAGCAGAATCCGAGTCAAACTACAAGCCCAAAGGTGTTGCATCACCTCCACTTGGGCCCATGAGCCTTGTACGACCCGACCTAGGGTTAGTTTTAGGCTGCCTTGGGACGTCCTCCCACCTCCTTGGCCGCCACCCCTTGCTCCTATATAAGTAGATCCATCTAGTAGCTTTTTCCTTGGGATTTGTTTAGTTAAAAGTTAGCCATTGCAACTTCGTGTACTTCGTTTGTGTCCAACGACCAGACCAAGACCGCTTACGGATCCCCACCATTATCAATACCTCATATATATTTGCAATATTCAGATTGCTTTATCATATTCTTGCTCGTTCTTCGATTGCTTGCAGGAATAGACCTTCGTGGTCAGGCTGACCGTGCTTCCGGCATCGTCAGTAACCTCAGGAGATTGGTTTAGCGATTGCTAAGGCGCAACGTCGTGCACGTTTGTAGTCGGATCGTCAAAGTCGCTCCACCAAATCGATAGTTATCATCTCATCGAAAGATCGGGACACCCTCACCTCTATCAAGTGGTATCAGTTTTCAGGTTGCTCGGTGAGAATTTCCAGTTTTCCTAGATTAGATTTATTTTCTTACCTATTGTCCAAGAAAAAGCCACAAAAAAGAGTTAGATCTATTCATCCTTGGTCCAAGCCAGTCTGAGCCTTTGCAATTTTCTTTTCATTGCTTGCATAGTTGAATTATCGGTTGCATCGTCGTGTCGAGTTGCTGGTCTTAGTGTCTAGTTCGTTTAGAGTTTCGAGTTCTGTTCACATTAGTCACGCCACCGCTGCATCATTATCTCTTCCGCTGTCCACCACCCATCCATCAATTTCCACCACGTGCTACCCACCATTCATTGTCATAATAATAGTTGAGATCGTTCACATCTTCACTTGATCTAATCTGCATCTTATCTAGTTTGTTTTGGAAAGAGGGAGAAAAAAAGAGAGAAAAAAAACGAGAGAAAAAAAGAGAAAAAAAAAGTCAGAGAAAAAAAGGAGAGAAAGAAAAAAAGTGTGAGGAAAAAAAGAGAAAAAAAAACAAAATTCGGATCTTTTTAGACTCAATCTCGTAGTTGAATTCGGATTGGAATCTGTTTTGTGCACTGTTCAGTAAAACAGCTTGGCTGTTGTTTCACATCATTATCTTTACTGCCGTTGTGATCTTCACTTATATCTTGCTGTCCAGAGCTACTTAGTATCCTTCATTGATGCTGGTTGTGCTACGACGTGACCTCATTAGTGTTCTAGGCTCGCGTCTCTAGTTCGGTCTAGCCTAGGACCAGCACAGTACCGTCGTTGAGCGTTTATTCAACATTGCATCTCTGAATTGATTATTGCTAATCTTTTGCTACCATATATAGCCAACCCAGCTCCACATATTTCTACAACGTGTATACGCACGTTCCCCTGGCAATCGCTTTACACAATCTTCGGAGTTATTTGACACCGCTGGTTGCCTGTCACCACCTGCCGCATGGTAAGAACTTGTAAGATATTGATATTTTCTTTACTGTGAGCACTTTACAACCACATCCTAGTAGTTCATAGGAACATTATTCTCGAATTTTGGTTCTTGTTTCTACTAATCATGACAGGTTCCAGAGATAGAAGTTCTTGGATGACGGACACATCTTCACCATCACGAGAGTTGGGACAACACACACAAGCATATGGTCAGGTTATCTCTTTACCATCATTTGAGGGTAGATTTAATCCTGCTATTTATCTAGCTTGGGAGCTTGAAGTAGAACAAGTTTTTAGTCACCATGATTTTTCTGAACTTGAGAGAGTACGAGCTACCATTAGAGCATTTACTGGTTTTGCTTCTGTTTGGTGGAGTGTACATTGTAAGAAAAACATTGATAACCAACCCACAACTTGGAAAGTTTTGAAAGCTGTAATGAGACAACAATTTTTTCCTCCTTACTATCGTCGTGAATTGCGTTGCAAATTGGAGCAATTAAAACAAGGCTGTAACAATGTTCATGCTTACTACCAAGAGTTCAAATCTTATATGCATCATTGTGACATAGAAGAATCTCAGGATGATACAATGAATAGATTTTTTGGTGGTTTGAACCATGATATTCAGGCAAGATTTCGGTATATTCCTCGTTGCATTACTGGTATGTATGTCCGTGCTTGTACCTTTGAGAGACAGATATAGGAGGATGCATTGGGTGACTACAACAACTACTATTCCAGTTCATGCTCACCATCGCCGGTTGGTTACTCCACTATTGCACCTACTAGAGCAGCCCCACCTCGGATTGTGAGCGCAATATCATCTCAAGAGTATGGTACATTGTCAACGTCCGTACCTACATCAGCTACATCTTTGCGAGGTAACAGTAAAGGTATTGATGATATAACTTCACATGAGAATGAAGCATGCCTAGTTAACTTGAATGCATCATGTGTTGAGTTAACTGTTGATTTGAGCACACCACCTATTTTAGAGACTCTTGTTACTGTCATGAATGCGTCATGTGATCAAACAACTGAAATATCAACAATTTTGAGTGCACCCGTTGAATTAACTGTTGATGCAAAAGAACCAATGTTTAATCATTTTGATATGACCTCTAATCTTGATGATGATTCTGTGTCCAATGACTTATTGCATGTTTGCTTATTTAAGCATGTTGTAGCATGTAAATTTGATGCAAGTAAGGTTTATTCATCGAAGTTAGGATGGTTTAATGATGAACATTGCCAATCTTTTGAAGAGAATAAGAGCTTCACTTATATGTGCAAACTGAGTTCCAATATTTTCATGCCTTCTACTTCCTGTGATAATTTTTTTGGCTTTAGATTTTATGAACAATGAAAGTTACTCATGTATACATGTGACATTGCAAAAATCAAGGGAAGTAAAAATGGATGACATATACATATACAACATGTACACCTTGTCTCTTTTGTTAGCCACATTTCAGATTAAGCAACGCCGAGGACGGCTTTGTTTTCAAGAAGGGGAGGATGATGAGGACATGACTACCTTGGATACGACCAAAAATATTGCATACATGCATATTTGTCAGGTGATTTCTAATGCAAACTATTCAATAATCTATTTATGTTATCCAGAACAAAAATACTTCACACACTTTTGTGTTTTGTCTAATTGCAGGTGTATGGGACATTTGTACAATCCACATATGAAGACAAGGGAAAAGGAGAAGTTTAGGTTGTGTTCAAAAAGTCCTCTCACGTCACTTTTGGGCCAAGAGAAGATAGAGTCCAAGTCTCTCACGTTCTGGATTCAGATTCGGACTGCACAGACATACCTGACTCAAAACGCCAACAACTTTTTCATACGGACTCCGAATTGGGTGATTCTTTTTTTGGAAACTAGATTCGTGCTCTTTCCAAACCCAATTGGATTCACCTTCAAATTCATCGGAGCGTTGAGTTACGGACGAAACAATCTGACGTTGCAGCAGAATCCGAGTCAAACTACAAGCCCAAAGGTGTTGCATCACCTCCACTTGGGCCCATGAGCCTTGTATGACCTAGGGTTAGTTTTAGGCTGCCTTGGGACGTCCTCCCACCTCCTTGGCCGCCACCCCTTGCTCCTATATAAGTAGATCCATCTAGTAGCTTTTTCCTTGGGATTTGTTTAGTTAAAAGTTAGCCATTGCAACTTCGTGTACTTCGTTTGTGTCCAACGACCAGACCAAGACCGCTTACGGATCCCCACCATTATCAATACCTCATATATATTTGCAATATTCAGATTGCTTTATCATATTCTTGCTCGTTCTTCGATTGCTTGCAGGAATAGACCTTCGTGGTCAGGCTGACCGTGCTTCTGGCATCGTCAGTAACCTCAGGAGATTGGTTTAGCGATTGCTAAGGCGCAACGTCGTCCACGTTTGTAGTCGGATCGTCAAAGTCGTCTCCACCAAATCGATAGTTATCATCTCATCGAAAGATCGGGACACCCTCGCCTCTATCAGGGTGTAAGCCAAATATCGAAGAATTCACTTCACAGCTAAGTGATGCAATTCCTTTGGTGCCGCTTGGAAATCGGGCACACATGCAAATGCTAAGCATTATATCAGGCCTAGATGCACATAAGTAGAGTAAAGAACCAATCATGGAGTGGTATACCTTTTGATCGAACTCTTTACCATTGTCGTCAGGGCCCAATTGGCCTTTGGTTGGCATTGGCCTCGTGTACCCTTTGCAGTCTTGCATTCCAAACTTCTTCAGGCAATCTTTGAGATATTTTTCTTGTGATATGAAGATGCCATTACTCTGCTGACAGATTTGAAGACCATGGAAGAAGTTCAGCTCACCCATCATGGACATCTGATATTGCTCTTGCATCATATGCCCAAACTCATCACTGTATCTCTTGTCAATGCAGCCGAAGATAATGTCATCCACATAGATTTGGCATACAAACAGTTCACCATCATATGTCTTCGTGAAGAGAGTGGGATCTAGAGAGCCAGGTTTGAAGCCTTTACTCTTCAGGAAGTTCTTGAGTGTGTCATACCAAGCGCGAGGTGCTTATTTGAGGCCATACAGTGCCTTGTTGAGCTTGTATACCATATTAGGACGCTTTGGGTCTTCAAAACCAGGTGGTTGTGCAACATACACTTCTTCTTCAATATTGCCATTGAGAAATGCACTCTTTACATCCATTTGGTACAGAAGAATGTTGTTGTGGTTGGCATAGGCTAGCAGCATGCGAATGGCTTCAAGCCTAGCCACAAGAGCAAATGTTTCATCGAAGTCAATCCCTTCAACTTGTGTGTAACCTAGAGCGACGAGACGAGCCTTGCTTCTGACAACTTGACCATGCTCATCTTGTTTGTTGCGATAGATCCATTTGGTGCCGACGATATTGTGCTTGCGAGGATCTGGATGCTTTACTAGCTCCCATACATTGTTCAGCTCTTCTTGCATAGCTTGAATCCATTCAAGTTCCATGAAGGTTTCATCAACTTTCTTGGGTTCAGATATAGAGACAAATGCAAAGTGCCCACAAAAATTTGCTAGCTGTGTTGCTCTTGAACGAGTGAGTGGACCAGGTGCATTGATGCTAACAATTATCTTCTCAATCTGTACTTCATTTGCAACACGAGGATGAACTGGACGAAGATTTTGCCCTTGCTAATCACTGTCTTCATCCTCAGCATTGGCTTCAGGCTGAGCAATGTCTTCATGCTGATTAGGTGCAGAAATGATGATTTCCTCTTCAGCCTGATCCTCTAAAGGTATGATTTCTCCAGTACCCATAAGCTTGATAGATTCACTTGGTGTAGCTTCATCTAGCACATTTGGTAGGTGCTCTCTTTGCGAGCCGTTAGTCTCATCGAACCACACATCCACAGTTTCAACCACTTTGTAGTGAAAGAGGTTGAAGACTCTGTAGGAGTGCGAATCCTTTCCATAGCCAAGCATAAAACCTTCATGTGCTTTCGGTGCAAATTTTGAAGTGTGATGTGGATCCTTGATCCAGCACCTAGCACCAAATACTCTGAAATAGCTGACATTTGGCTTCTTACCAGTCAGGAGCTCATATGATGTCTTCTTTAGGAACTTGTGAAGATAAACATGGTTGATGACGTGGCATGCAGGATCAATAGCTTCAGGCCAGAATTTCATTTGTGTCTTGTACTCATCAAGGATTGTTCATGCCATCTCAATGAGGGTTCTGTTCTTGCGTTCCACGATGCCATTCTGCTCAGGTGTGTACGAAGCAGAGAACTCATGTGTGATGCCCAATGTATCAAGATAAGTGTCGAGGCTAGTTTTCTTGAATTATGTGCCGTTGTCACTTCTGATGTGCTTGATCTTGATGACATAGTTTTTAATGGCACGATTGGCGAAGCGTCTGAAGACATCCTGCACTTCAGTCTTATAGCGAATTATGTGCACCCATGTATATCTTCAGTAATCATCAACAATGACGAAACCATATCGGCATGCAGTGGTAGTAAGGGTAGAGTAGTGAGTAGGGCCAAATAAGTGCATGTGTAGCAGCTCGAAGGGACGAGTCATCGTCATGATTGTCTTCGAGGGATGCTTGGCCCTAGTCATCTTTCCAGCTTCGCAGGCACCGCATAGATGATCCTTCTTGAACTTGACACTCTCGATGCCTATGACATGCTTCTTCTTCGCCAGAGTGTGCAATTTCCTCATGCCCGCATGCCCTAGCCTCCGAGCCAGAGCCAGCACTTTGAAGCTTTTGCCAGAAGACATATGCCCAGCTATGGTCCTGCGGAAAAATCCACCATATACAGATCGTCTTTTTGATACCCTTCGAAGACTAGAGATTTGTCAGATTCCATTAGCACAAGGCAACGATAATTTCCATATATCACAATCATGTTCAGGTCACAAAGCATTGAGACAGACATTAAGTTGAAACCAAGGGATTCAACAAGCATCACTTATCCATGTGCCGATCCTTTGAGATTGCAACTCTACCTAGGCCCAATACCTTGCTTTTACCAGTGTCAGCAAATGTGATGTGACTTTTGTCAGACGGACGTAGGGTTGAATCCATAAGAAGACTTTGATCACCAGTCGTGTGGTTTGTGCATCCACTGTCCATAATCCACTCAGAAGCCTTTGGTGTCGTACCCTACAGTGCAGTTTGGGGGATAGGCTTCACCAAGGGAAATGTGAAGCATAAACATTTGACGAACAAGCATATTATCAAAGTTCAGATCCTTGTTAGGGTAGATAGGATGGTTGTCAAGTAATCCTGGGACGAAATACATAGTAAGAC
The DNA here is from genome assembly GCF_003073215.2 of Triticum urartu. NCBI lineage: Eukaryota > Viridiplantae > Streptophyta > Magnoliopsida > Poales > Poaceae > Triticum > Triticum urartu. The sequence continues at coordinate 118,979,450 of NC_053022.1, forward strand.
CATTTTGGCATTTTATCTTGTGTCCCACAAGATGTTTTAAGTCCCCAGCATAAGCATCAGAAGCCTTTGATTTCCGGCTGGAGACCTTTCCCTGCAAAAGAGAGTTAATTTTTCTTAACCACCCACATCTTTAGGGGTGGCTTAGAAGCAATGAGTCTAAGTGCAACATCTAAGAACTTTGGCTTTGGAGCCCTAGCAAATAGCCTTGCAGGAGGTGAATAGTACTCATAAGAATAAGTAGAAAAAAATTCTTGGTCTTATGAACATAGCGGTTTGATGAAACACGTTCATACTCATAAGTCTGAGTATGATTTCCCTGCAAAACATTGGCGTTAGGGTGATCCTGGTTGGTCCTCTGTCTATATGAAGCCCTTGGACCATATGAAGCCTTTGGTCTAGGGTTTGTCTTCTTCCCAGGTGGTGTCACGATGAAATTCACAGGAAGCTTCTCAAGACAACTTTTGGGCACCTAGATCTTCTTCAAAGGTGGTCCATTCCTGTAGTTAGTACCAATATACCTGGCAAACACTTGACCATTCCGATTCTTAAACAGTTTATAGTTTGCATCAAAGGATTCATCAATGATAATCGGGTTAGCACAAGTGAAGCCAGATAAGGTAGATGGATCCACCGAAGGTCCCTTTGCAGCAACCCATGTGGTTTTGGGGTACCGCTCAGGCTTCCCGTATGAACCATCAACATTCACTTTCCTCTCGAATCCAACACCCTCTTTCCTAGGGTTTCAGTTCAGAATCTGTTTCTTGAGGACATCACGTAGTGTCTGATGCCCTTTGAGGCTTTTGTACATCCCTATTTCAAGCAAAGTCTTCAACCTGGCATTCTCATCAGCAATAGTAGTGGTATCCTCAGAGGAGGGTTAGTTACCACATCAACATTTGAAGATATTGCAACCGTAGCAACAGTAGAACATTCAGCAACAAAGACAACATTATCACGCTCAAGACATTTTAAACATGGTGGCTCAAAGTCTTCCTGAGTGGAACTGATCTGTTGAGCGCGAAGTGACTCGCTCTCCTTTTGAAGATTTTTATGAACCTATTGATATGCAGCGGAAGGTAGACTACACTAGACAAGCCATAGTCAAGTAAGCAATGTAGTGAAAGCACGAAGACTATCAACAGCTAGGTAGTATGGATCAAAATGGAAGATAGTATGAAGCCAACAGTAAATAGTCTTCACTCAGTGAAGTCAATCATATCAGGCAAGCAGGCAATGACTTCACGAAGACAATCTGTAATGTAAAGGGAAGTGGAGGATAGAACCAGTTGCTTCGTGAAGATAAGGATTTGGTAGACCAGTTCTAGTTGTTGTGATAACTGTACGTCTGGTTAGGGAGGCTGAGATTTAACTTAGAAGACCGCGTCTTCACCTTATTCCCCTTAAGCTAAGGACACCGAGTCCTCGCCCAATCACTCCGGTAAGTCTTCAAGGTAGACTTCCAAACCTTCACAGACTTTGTTCACCAGCAATCCACAATGACTCGTGGATGCTCAGAACGCGATGCCTAACCGGCTGGAGGATTCACGGTCCTAAAGTGTAACAAGTCTTCAGGTCACGCGGAAAGAAATACTTTAGTAATGCCTAACACTCTTTGGCTCTGGGTGTTTTGGGCTTTGTCCTCGCAAGGATCTCTCTTAAATGCTTCGAAGGTGGGTTGCTCTCAAACGACAAAAGCCGACCACTAACTCTAAGCAGCCGCCAATTTATGGTGTAGGGGGTGGGCTATTTATAGCCAGGAGTCAACCCAACCTGATTTGTTTGAAATGACCCTAGGTCAGTAAGGAACCGACACGTGTCCAACAGTCGGTTTTCAAACACACGCGACAGCTTGACTTGGCCTACAAGTAAAGCTGACTCATCTAGCTCTGGATAAGTCTTGCTCTCATTGTCTTCGCTCGAAGACATAGGATTTTGGTTGAGCATCACGTCAGTGAATCTGACTTTGTTCACTTGGACCCCACTTAACAGTACGGTGGTTCCTATGACTCAACAAAGAAGAAAAAAACTACGAAACAACTATGTCTTCGCACTCCATAGTGTTCAAGTGAATGTCTTCACATGGCATAATCTTCATCGTGAATGTCTTCACGAACCACCATTGTCTTCAATGTCTTCACACATTTTTAGGGGTCATCTCTAGTAGGTAAACCGAATCAATAGGGGACTACTACCTGTGTTATCCTGCAATTCTCACAAACACATTAGTCCCTCAACCAAGTTTGTCGTCAATACTCCAAAACCAACTAGGGGTGGCACAAGATGCACTTACAATGCTCAAGAAAGATGTCACCTTGAAGGCATGTCCTTGTGCATTCTTCACAATTCCGAAGCGCAAGCAAATGCAGTGTAGAAGCGTGTCATGGTAGAATGTATGAGGCTCGCTCGCAAGAGCTTGAATTGTCAACTCACTTGAGGTGGAAGTCGACACAAAGTCCAAGTATCCTACACATGCACAAAACACATCATCCATCATGTTGGCTCTCTTCTCTTGCACATAACCATTAGAAGCACAAGTGCATGAATAATATGATGCAATGATCGCAATATTCATGGCACTAGATATATGGTGCAAAGAGCTAAGAAAAGCATGCTTCACAAGGAATATGTCAAAATCTCCAAACATATGCGAGAATGCTATGGGGGCAATCTCATTAGCAAGACTAAAAGCATTGTTGCACTCAATACATGTCAAATCTAGACTGAGAGAGGCAACACATGGAGATATATGACAAGAAGCAATAACAATCATGTGCAAAGCATGGTAACGGTTGTCATCAACCGCATGAAATGAGCAAGTATGAATCATCGGTGATGCAACAAGGCAAGCAATCATAGTAATCAAGTCGTGTAAGCTAGTAGTGCGAAGATCCAACATACTAGAGGAAATCATGGCAATCATGTCATGTGAGCAAATAATAGGCATAGACAATGCACATGACATATCGCAAGCACGAACACAAAGAAAGATCATAGTATCATCATTGGAATGGGTCACAAAAGAAACATGGCAATAATAAGCAAGATCTCCACCAAGCTTGCAAATACACATATAAGTACTAGAATCAGTCATCATGTGTAATGCAAAGCATGGGTCACAAATGCATGGCAAAGGCATAGGAATGAGCATATCATGCAAAGTGAACATGGCAAGATGGGCATAGAATATGTAATGGACAATAACCCATAGCCAGGTGAGAGCCATGTAGAAGAAATACACGAAGTTGTTGCGAAATGTGAACGGTGTGAAATACAATCCACGTGATCTCAAGTCATGGTTGTTCTCTAGAGATCGTTTTGTCAACTCGTGGGATTGCGAGGTTGACAAGTATTCATGGGTATCTACACAAAAGAGACACAAACCAAAGAAATTGTGTGCGTGGTAAATGTACACATCATCCATCATGATGTGTATGTGCACATGAGAGTTAGCACAAGATAAGCATCTCTCAAAGAAATTTGATGCATGGTATAAGAACCTGTCATCCATCATGAAAGAATAGTTATTGTGTATAACACGATGGGGACACAAATTGAGAATGCAATTATATGGCACAACGATAGAATTTTTATTCATGGGGAGCATATTGTGCACATAATTATTGGGATCATGCAATGGATGGGATGGATCAAAATATCCTAAAATGTATGAGGAAACTATGGGGGTCTCCTCATGGGCAATATTGTAAACATCACATGTAGAAAATGGACAACATCCAAAACAATGCATATCTGACGCTAGGTAGTCATGGCATGGCATATGAGATAAATGATGCAAAGGGAGCATATCAATATCATTATAAGAGAAAGAAATGCTAATAACCATGGGCTTGTCATCTGTGACATAAGTGCAAATTGGGTTTATTTTAATGGCATATGCATAGTCACTACGATGAGATTGCAAATATGACATATGATGTATCTCATGCATAGCATATGACAAGTCAAGAGGATTGTCAAACATGATGTGACCTAAATAATTACCACAAGAAATCCAATGTAACATGGCATCACAACTAATAGACTCGACATGAGAATCATCATACTCATCATAAATGGGCAATAAATCATCACATAAGGAAGTCGCACTAGCGTGAAGCATGGTAATAGGTGGATCAACATCATGCAAGCAATCAATGTCAAGAATGTCCACTAGTGGGACTAGAGCATCACCGTCACCTATGTTACCTTTGTCATTCCACTCAAGTGGTGTAGGTGAGGTGGGAAAGACCAAATGGTGGTCATCATCATCAACTTGATGGAACCATGTGGGGGGTGCATCATATTCCACCATGGCCATCGTCTTGTCCAATGGGAGGACGAAGTCATCGAGGATCAACGCGTCATCATATATGGGACCTAGCACCAAATGAGAAGGCACAATAAAGGCAGAGGTTAAGTTGTTGGAAATTATAGTGGCCTCACATGCCCTATCAACTATCTCACTTTTTATATGTGGTGGTTCACTCACTCCCTCAAAATAGGTGCACTCAAACTCACATATGGTGGAGTCACTCATATCACTCAAGTGGTGGGGGTTGTGGCGCTCCTCACATGGGAATTGGGGCAACAAATCATACATGTGGCTAGTGGTGAAGTCACTCTCATCCTTGATATGGTGACACACGTCACTCAAGTCATCATGCGTCGCCGTGGTCGAAGTGAAATACTCAACCATCTCATCGCCGTCACCATGGATGAAGGCCGAAGATGGCACATCATCACTCTCCTCCATGACTGAAGGGAAAATCCCATGCTCGATCATCTCGTCACCGTCGTCGTGGATGAAGGCCGAAGATGGCACAACATCACTCTCGCCTCCAAAGATGGAAGCATCATCCTTGCTCGCCACCTTGTCGCCCGCCTCCAAAGCTTGGTCCTTGAGGGTCTCCGTAGTCGTACTCGTCACTGCACCGTCTTGAAAAAGAGTCGAAGTAGACTCGACATCATCAATGCCACAAAGAGGGATGGCGGCGAAGTCGAACTTGGGATCATCGTCCTAGAGCTCGTCGGGCTTGGATATCTTGGTGGTACTATCCTCATGCTCATTCTCATGGAGCTTGGTCGTCGTGAAGTGAGCTTGGGGTGTAGAAGCCTTGGCCTTCATGAGTTCTTATTCCGCCTTGAGAGCACCAATGTAGTTGTCGTCGAGGGACTTGTAGTTCTCGAGGAAGATAGTCTTGGAGATGTCTTTGTTCAATCCCATTCCCATATGAAGTGGAACTTCATCGAAATGGGGTCGTCCATGCCGGCTCATCGCAAGGCATTCTTCATCTCCCTGAAGTACATCTCGATGGACTTGGATCCTTGGATGGTGTTCTCCAATTGGCGTATAAGTTGTTCCGTGTAGGTTGGAGGCACGAACTCTCGCCGCAAAGCTCTCTTCATCTTGGACCAACTCATGTCGTAGCTTTCCGAAGGTGTGCGAAGCCACCATGTGTACGCATAGTCATGGAAGTTCGTTGTGGCACACTTCACTTGATCTTCGGGAGGAACTTGATGTAGCTTGAGGTAGTCGTCCATCAGGCGCTCCCACTCGAGATACTCCTCGTGTTCTTGAGTCCCATCGAAAGGAATCGTGTGGTCGATGTCGAGGTCGTAGTAGCTCATGGAAGTCGCGGACTTGAGCTTGGGGAGCTTCTCTTGAGCGTAGTCTTGAGGTGCTTGTAGGCGAAGATGTCGTATGTCCATAGGCAAAGATGCCTTGAAGTCGGTTGGCGAAGATGCCAAGGGAGATGGTGAAGTCGTTGAGCGTTTGTTGGTGTTGAGCTCTTGACCTTCACGTTCTTGTTGGTGATGGTGTCGATGCCGATGTGATCTTGTCGGAGATGATAGCTCGGAAGCATGTGATCTTGAACATCTTTCAAAGATGAGGAAGACCGCTTGTAGGCCTTGATGAGGGCTTTGATATCCTCCATTTGAGCATCCATTTTGGCGTTCAAGTTGTTCGTGGCATCGAACTCGTCATTGTTGTTGTAGACCGGAGGGTGTGTGCTTTGCCTATCCATCACAAGACTCGAGTAGAGGTGAGTAGGAAATGAGATAAACAATACCAAGTTACCTTTTCCCAAAGTTAAGGATGTATCCCGTTTCACTCAATGTGAAATGAAAGAATAGTTGAATTGGTACCAGACTTGTTCACTCACACCTATCAAGTAAAGCTTATGGAGTAGCTTGGTGAGGATAGTGGCACAAAAAAATTTGATGCAAAATGTTAGCAAGAGTCAATAATGTTGAAAGAGATTCACAAATTCACAAGGGAAACAAGTAGACCAATAGCAATGAATGGCACACAGAAACACACACACGGATAGATAAATGGGGTCGTGCAACCAAGGAATGAGCACAAAATGTGGAATCCACGAAAACGCTTGTGTTGCACCACTCAAGAGAGATGCTAGCACGATTGCTCAATAGGCTGATACGACACTTGTGCACAACCTATAAGACGCAAAAATGTATCAACTTTCTATCCCAAGTATGCTATGTATGTATGGTCCGGTGCTTTGGCACAAGATGATCCAAGATGATCGAGTATGAGACCATATGATATATTGTAATGCACTATGATATGGTGCTATGGCTCTTGCTTACAAGCTTCTTTGTTTTTCTCTTTGCTTAAAAGCTTATTCTTTTTTTGTATGGCCACTATGCGAAATGCACAAACCAAGATAGCAATTGTGTATATGCGGGAACAATCTTGTGACACAAGAGATGATATGATACCAAGATGATACCGATATGATATGGTATGCATGCAATGGAAGGGCGGATCGATGATCACTAATGTGCACAAGTAACGTTGCCAACAATACTCAAATGGCTAGTCTCTATAGGCAAGTAACGCAAAATGGGCTAGGGGTTATCAATGCAATTGAAGGGGAATATACAATGGTGTCATCGAGGTTACCGTTAATGGTGATGATGAGTGGCGGTGTTCTTGATGTAGATACCTGGATGATGTAGACCCATCCCTAATTAGCCGAAACACCTTAGGAAACGGAAAAACCGTGAACTCAAAATCTTAAAGGTCAAATGTCAAATGGTGGTAGCGGGAAAGCGGTGGTAGAAAGATGGGTTATGCGAGTGGGTAATGTGGAAGTGGAGGTTATGGTGGTGTACTATACACGATGTCGAAGTTGAGTTCACCGTCCCTAAGTAGCCGAGACACCTTAGCAGACAAAACACACAACTCAAACAAGCTCAAACAAAATTTGGTTAGGTTGTGGAAGGCTATGGTGGTAATGCGGATGATGTGGTGGAAGCCCTAGGCAAAGATGCCAAAGTTTCCAAAATTTGATGGAGTCATAGGATGTTGGAAGTATTTCTGTGGGATGGGGGATGTCAATAGCTTCAAAACAAGCTAAATGATGTCAAAATCGGAGTTCGAATGAATTAGTTATGGTCGAAACAAGAATCATCCCAATTTAGTTTTTATAGGTGTCTGACATCCGATGAACGTGGATGTCCGGAAAGGCCAAAAATCCGATGTTTTGCCTCTGTTGGGTGGTTCCGATCATCCGGTAATGGTCGAGCGTCCGGTGGTTCCAGGTGTTCGGACGTCCAAGAAAGTGTCGGTCGTCCGGTGGGTCTGGGTCAACGTGAGATGCGAGTTTCGGGACGCAATTTTGAGCGAAAATTGGGTATTTGGGGCTCAAAATTGAAGAGATTTCATGGATAAAAGATGGGGAAACTTGGGGAGATGCTAGATCCACTCGAAACCAAGCAAATCCATGGATCAAAATCAACAAAGCATCATCAAATATATGATATACATGTTATTGATGTGTAATTTACTAGTGTTCATAGCAACCCCTGGGTATTTGATACCGGTTCAGCTGGAGAGATTAGTAACTTGAAATAGGAGTTGCAGAATGAACAGAGACTAGTTAAGAGTGAAGTGATGATGTGTGTTGGAAGTGATTCCAAGGTTGATACAATCACCATCCCACACTCCCTCTACCTTCGGGATTAGTGTTGAACCTAAAATAAATGTTATGGTGTTTGCGCTAAGCATGAATATGATTAGATCATGTTTATTGCAATACGGTTATTCATTTAAGTCAGAGAATAATTGTTGTTTTGTTTACATGAATAAAACCTTCTGTGGTCATACACCCAAGGTGAATGGTTTATTGAATCTCAATTGTAGTGATGCAAATATTCATAATATTAATGCCAAAAGATGCAAAGTTGATAATGATAGGGCAACATACTTGTGGCACTGCCGTTTAGGTCATATTGGTGTAAAGCGCACGAAGAAACTCCATGTAGATGGGATTTTTGGAATCACTTGATTATGAATCATTTGATACTTGCGAACTATGCCTCATAGGCAAGATGACTAAAACTCCGTTCCCCGGAATAATGGAGCGAGCTAATGACTTATTGGAAATAATACATACCGATGTATGCAGTCCGACGAGTGTTGAGGCATGTGGTGGGTATCATTATTTTCTGACTTTCGCAAATGATTTAAGTAGATATGGGTATATCGAATTAATGAAACACAAGTCTGAAACATTTGAAAAGTTCAAAAAAAATTCAGAGTGAAGTGGAGAATCATCGTAATAAGATAATAAAGTTTCTACAATCTGATCGTGGAGGCGAATATTTGAGTTATGAGTTTGGCCTTCATTTAAAACAATGTGGAATAGTTTCACAACTCATGCCACCTGGAACACCACAGCATAATGGTGTGTCCGAATGTCGTAACCATACATTATTAGATATGGTGCGATCTATGATGTCTCTTACCGATTTACCACTATCATTTTGGGGTTATGCATTAGAGACAGCTGCATTCATGTTAAATAGGGCACCGTCTAAATCCATTGAGACGACAACACCGTATGAACTGTGGTTTGGCAAGAAATCTAAATTGTTGTTTCTTAAAGTTTGGGATTGCGACACTTATGTTAAAAGGCTTCAGCCTGATAAGCTCGAACCCAAATCAGAGAAGTATGTCTTCATAGGATACCCTAAGGAAACAATTGGGTACACCTTCTACCACAGATCCAAAGGCAAGATCTTTGTTGCCAAGAATGGAACATTTCTAGAGAAGGAATTTCTCTCAAAAGAAGTGAGTGGGAAGAAAGTAGAACTTGATGAGGTAATTGTACCTTCTCCCAATTTGGAAAGTAGCACATCAGAGAAATCCGTTCCCGAGATGCCTACACCAACAAGAGAGGAAGCTAATGATAATGATCATGAAACTTTGAATCAAGTTACTACTGGACCTCATAGGTCGAGCAGAGCATGTTCCGCACCAGAGTGGTACGGTAATCCTGTCCTTGAAATCATGTTTCTAGACCATGATGAACCTACGAACTATGAAGGAGCAATGATGAGCCCAGATTCCGACAGATGGCTTGAGGCCATGAAATCTGAAATAGGACCCATGTACGAGAACAAAGTATGGACTTTCGTGGACTTGCCCGATGATCGGCAAGCCATTGAGAATAAATGGATTTTCAAGAAGAAGACTGATGCTGATGGTAATGTTACTATCTACAAAGCTCGACTTGTCGCAAAAGGTTTTCGACAAGTTCAAGGGGTTGACTATGATGAGACTTTCTCACCCGTACCGATGCTTAAGTCCGTCTGAATAGTGTTAGCAATTGCCGCATTTTATGATTATGAAATATGGCAAATGGATGTCAAAACTGCATTCCTTAATGGATTTCTTAAACAAGAGTTGTATATGATGCAACCATAAGGTTTTGTCGATCCTAAATGTGCTAAGAAAGTGTACAAGCTCCAGCGAACTGGTGCAAGCATCTCAGAGTTGGAATATACGCTTTGATGAAGTGATCAAAACATATGGTTTTATATGGACTTTTGGTGAAGCCTGTATTTACAAGAAAGTGAGTGGGAGCTCTGTAGCATTTCTGATATTATATGTGGATGACATATTATTGATTGGAAATGATATATAATTTCTGGATAGCATAAAAGGACACTTGAATAAGAATTTTTCAATGAAATACCTCGGTGAAGCTACTTGCATATTGAGCATCAAGATCTATAGGGATAGATCAAGATGCTTAATTGAACTCTCACAAAATACATACCTTGATAAGATTTGAAGAAGTTCAAAATGGTTCAGTCCAAGAAGGGGTTCTTGCCTGTATTACAAGGTGCAAAGTTGAGAAGACTCAAAGGCCGACTACGGCAGAAGATAGAGAGAGAATGAAAGTCATTCCCTATGCCTCAACAATAGGTTCTATACGATATGTCATGCTGTGTACGACACCTGACGTGCATCTTGCCACTTATCTGGCAAAGAGGGTACAAGAGTGATCGAAGAGTGGACCACTGGACAGAGTCAAAATTATCCTTACGTGCCTTAAAGAGGACTAAGGAAATGTTTCTTGGTTATGGAGGTGATAAAGAGTTCGTCGTAAATAGCTACGTCGATGCAAGCTTTGACACTAATCTAGATGACTCTAAGTCTCAGTTTGGATACATATTGAACGTGGGAGAAATTAGCTAGAGTAGATCCATGTAGAGCTTTGTAGACATCAAAATTTGCAAAATACATACGGATCTGAATCTAACAGACCTGTTGACTAAACTTCTCTCACAAGCAAAACATGATCACTGATACGTCCATTTCGCATCATGTTTACCTACTGTTATTTATAATATTTTTATGCATAATAATGCTTTTTGGAGTAATTATAATGCCTTTTCTCTCATAATATGCAAAGTTCACATAAAGAGGGAGAATTCCGGTAGTTGGAAATCTGGAACTAAAAAAGCTACGTCAGGCTACCTATTCTGCACAACTCCAAATGAGCTGGAACTTTACAGGAATTTTTATGGAATATATAAGAAATACTGGAGCAAATAACTACCGGGGGACACCTGGTGAGCACAAGACACCAGGGCACGCCAGGCCCCCCCAGGCATGCCCTGGTGGGTTGTGCTCAGCCCAGCCCACATCCGGTGCCCCTCTTCTAGTATATAAGTCATTTTGGCCTAGAAAAATAAGGAGATGACTTTAAGAATGGAGCTCCACCGTCTCGAGGCGGAACTTGGGCAGGAACACTTTTGCCCTCCGGCGGAGCGATTCCGCCGGGGAAACTTCCCTCCTGGAGGGGGAAATCATCGTCATCATCATCACCAACAACCCTCTCATCTTGGGGAGGCCAATCTTCATCAACATCTTCACTAGCACCATCTCCTCTCAAACCCTAGTTCATCTCTTGTGTTCAATCTTTGTACCAGAACCTCAGATTGATACCTGTGGGTGACTAGTAGTGTTGATTACATCTTATAGATGATCACTATATGGTTTATTTGGTGGAACATTATATGTTCAGATCCATTATGCTATTTAACACCCCTTTGATCATGAACATGTTTATCACTTTTGAGTAGTTACTTTAGTTCTTGTGGTCATGGGAGAAATCATGTTGCAAGTAATCATGTGAACTTGATATGTGTTTGATATTTTGATAATATGTATGTCGTGATTCCCTTAGTGGTGTCATGTGAACGTCGACTACATGTCACTTCACCATATTTGGGCCTAAGGGAATGCATTGTGGAGTAGTTATTAGATGATGGGTTGCTAGAGTGACAGAAGCTTAAAACCTAGTTTATGCGCTACTTCATAAGGGACCGATTTGGATCGAAAAGTTTAATGCTATGGTTAGATTCTATCTTAATACTTTTCTCGTAGTTGCAGATGCTTGCGAGGGGGTTAATCATAAGTAGGAGGTTTATTCCAGCAAGAACAACACCTAAGCACGGATCCACCCACATATCAAAGTAGTGAAGACAAATCAAACCAACATTATGAAAGTGACTAGATGAAATCCTGGTGTACCCTCAAGAACGCTATGCTTATTATAAGAGACAGTTTTGGCCTGTCATTTTCCTCAAAAGGATTGGGCTACATTTCTGCACTTTTGTTACTATTATCGTTAAATGCTCGTTACAAATTATCCTGCTACCAAATTTTTGTTACTTACAATTTCAGCGCTTGCAGACATTACCTTGCTGAAAACCACTTGTCATTTCCTTCTGCTCCTCGTTGGGTTCGACACTCTTACTTATCGAAAGGACTATGATTGATCCCCTATACTTGTGGGTCATCAAGGCTCTTTTCTGGTGCCTTTGCCGGGGAGTGAAGCACTCTTGGTAAGTGGAAATTGGTAAGGAAAAATTATTACTACGTATTGAAATTTGTTGTCACTTGTTACTATGGAGAACAATTCTCTGAGGGGTTTGTTCGGGGTATCTTCACCTCGAGCGGAACCACAATTATTTGCCCCTCAACCAACTGCACCTACTGAAAATACTGAATATGAAATTCCTCCGGGTATGATAGAACAATTGCTAGCTAATCCTTATGTAGGAGATGGAACCGAACATCTTGATATGCACTTGATATATGTGGATGAAATTTGTGGATTGTTTAAGCTTGCAGGTTTACCTGGAGATGAAACTAAGAAGAAGGTTTTCACTTTATCTTTGATGGGAAATGCATTGACATGGTATAGGCTATGCCATGATATTGGATCTTGGAATTGGAATCGGTTGAAATTGGAATTCCATCAAAAAATTATCCTATGGATCTAGTTCATCGTGATCAGAATTATATATATAATTTTTGGCCTCGTGAAGGAGAAAGTATCGCTCTAGCTTGGGGGGGCTTAAGTCAATGTTATATTCATGCCCCAATCATGAGCTCTTGAGAGAAATTATCATTCAGAACTTCTATGCTTGGCTTTCTCATAATGATCAATCCATGCTTGATACTTCTTGTGCTGGTTCTTTTATGAAGAAGACTATTGAATTCAGGTGGGATCTATTGGAAAGAATTAAACGCAACTCTGAAGATTGGGAACTCGACGAAGGTAAGTCAAGTATTAAGCTTAAGTTTTATTGTGTTAAATATTTTATGAATACCGATGCTTTTCAAAAGTTTAGCACCAAATATGGACTTGATTCTGAGATAGTAGCCTCTTTCTGTGAATCTTTTCCTACTCATGTTGATCTCCCTAAAGAGAAGTGGTTTGAATATCACCCCCTATTAAAGAAGAAATTAAACAACCGGTAGTTGCTAAAGAAGAAACTATCATCTACAATGTTGATCTAGTTGTTCCTACTGCTTACAACGAGAAACCACCTTTTCCTGTTAAGATAAAAGAACATGCTAAGGTTTCAACTGTGGTCCGTAGAAGTAATATCAAAGCACCTAAACCCCCTGAGCAAATCAAAGTAGAACCTAGTGTTGCTATGGTTAAGGATCTCTTGATCGATAATATTGATGGGCATGTTATTTACTTCATTGGTCAAGCTGCTAGAATTGCCAAACCCGATGGGAAAGACAAACATAGATCCGTTGTTGGCATGCCTGTTGTCTCAGTTAAAATAGGAGATCATTGTTATCATGGTTTATGTGACATAGGTGCTAGCGTGAGTGCTATTCCTTTTACCTTATATCAAGAAATTATGAATGATATAGCACCCGTTGAAATAGAAGACATAAATGTTACTATTAAACTTACTAATAGAGACACCATCACACCACTTGGGATTGTTAGAGATGTTGAAGTCTTGTGGGGGGAAACAAAACACCCTACTGATTTTCTTGTTCTTGGTTCCCCACAGGATGACTTTTGTCCCATTATCTTTGGTAGACCTTTCTTGAACACCGTTAATGCTAAAATAGATTGTGAGAAACAAACTGTTGGTGTTATCTTTGGTGACGAGTCTCATGAGTTCACTTTTTCCAAGTTTAGTAGAAAACCCGATAAAAAAGAATTGCCTAGTAAGGATGAAAATATTGGTCTTGCTTCTATTGCTGTACCTCCTATTGATCCTTTAGAACAATACCCACTAGACCATGAAAATGATTTTCATATGCACGAAAGAAATGAAATAGATAGAATCTTGTTCGAACAATAACCTCTGCTTAAGCACAATTTTCCTATTGAAAGTCTAGGAGGTCCTCCTCCACCTAAAGGCAATCCTGTGTTTGAATTAAAACAGTTACCTAACACTTTGAAATATGCTTATCTCGATGAGAAAAAGATTTATCCTGTTATTATTAGTGCGAAGCTTTCAGAACATGAAGAAGAAATATTATTGAAAGTTCTAAGGAAGCATCGAGCCGCTATTGCATATACTCTTGATGATCTTAAGGGCATCAGTCCCACTCTATGTCAGCACAAGATTAATATGGAACCTGATGCTAAACACGTTGTTGATCACCAACGTCAGTTAAATCTGAAGATGAAAGAAGTGGTTAGAACAGAAATATTAAAACTTATGGAAGCATGCATAATCTATCCTATAGCTGATAGTAGATGGGTAAGTCCTGTCCATTGTGTCCCTAAGAAAGGAGGTATTACTGATAGAGGCGAGGGTGTCCCAATCTGATAAAGGCAAAGGTGTCCCATGTTTCGATGAGATGGTGGCTATCGTTTTCTGTGGGAGTCGACCTTGACGATCCGACTACGAACGTGCGAGACGTCGCGCCTTAGCAATCGCTAAACCAACTTTCGAGGGGTTATTGACCACGCCGGAGCACGATCAACCTGACCACGAGGGCCTGTTTCCTGCGAGCAAACGAAGAACAAGCAAGAAACTGAGATTGCAATCTGGATATTGCGAATATAAGATGAAAGCTTTATTGATCAAGGTGGGGTTCTGTGACGTCTTGGTCTGGTCGTTGGACACAAACGAAGTACGCGAAGTTGCAGCTATGGCGAACTTTTAATCTAAACAAAACCCAAAGTCTAAACGACGCCCTAAGGCTGTATATATGGAGGAAGAGAGGGGAATTTCGTGGCCCTTGAGGGTGGGGTCCGAAACCAACCCTAACTCTTGTTTCCCCACACATACGGACTCTAAAAATAGCCTATACTTAAGTATTTCGAAATTACATGGGCCTGGCCCATTAATAAGGTGACGCAGCACCTAGAATAGCCTATGAACGAATATTATGAAGTGGCATCTTGTATATTTCGTCCATGGCTTCATGCACTCCTTATGGCGGCTTCAAAGTCCTGAAATCATCACTTGTAACTCCGTTCTTGATCCCCTTGCGCATGCCATCAACTTCATGCGTGTTCTTGCTCCAATGTTCATCCTTCTCCAAGCTAGGCCCTTCATTTGTAAGCAAAACAAATGTATCCAATTTAGGCAGCATCATAATCTCATGAACATTAGAATCATTACCAAGAAACGAAAGTACCTGGTAATTTAATTGGCGTGCGCGAGCTCTAGTAATTGGTCCAGTATATGTAACAGTAGGGGCTGTGGGTGTAACAATGGTATTGATGTCCTCATCATCCTCCCCTTCTTGAAATGAAGTCGTCCTCGACGGAAGCTCATCTTCCTCACCCAAATAAGGCTTCAAATCTGCAATATTAAAAGTGGGACTAACCCCAAAATCTGCAGGTAGCTCAAGTTTATATGCATTATCATTTATTTTCTCTAAAACCTTAAAAGGACCATCAGCACGTGGCATTAGCTTTGATTTGCGCAGATTAGGAAATCTATCTTTACGCAAATGTAACCAAACAAGATCTCCAGGTGCAAACACAACATGTTTTCTACCCTTATCTCCAGCAAGTTTATATTTAGCATTCATACGCTCAATGTTTTCCTTAGTTAACTCATGCATTTTTAAAATCAATTCAGAACGTTCTTTAGCATCAAAATTAACCTTCTCCGAAGATGGAAGAGGCAACAAATCAATAGGTGCACGAGGTAGGAAACCATACACAATTTCAAAAGGGCACATCTTAGTAGTAGAATGCAATGAACGATTATAAGCAAATTCAATATGAGGCAAGCATTCTTCCCACATTTTCTTGTTATTCTTCAAAACAGCCCTAAGCATAGTAGACAATGTTCTATTGACTACTTCAGTTTGTCCATCAGTTTGGGGGTGACAAGTAGTACTAAAAAGCAGCTTAGTCCCCAACTTAGCCCATAAACATCTCCAAAAGTGGCTAAGAAATTTAGTATCACGATCTGAAACAATAGTATTTGGCACACCATGTAAGCGAATAATTTCACGAAAGAACAAATCAGCAACATTAACAGCATCATCGCTTTTATGACATGGTATAAAGTGTGCCATTTTCGAGAACCTATCCACGACAACAAATATGCTATCCCTCCCCTTCTTTGTTCTAGGTAAACCTAAAACAAAGTCCATAGATATATCCTCCCAAGGAACACTAGGTACAGGCAAAGGCATATATAAACCATGAGGATTGAGTCGTGACTTAGCTCTTTGACAGGTAGTGCAGCGAGCAACAAAACGCTCAACATCCCGTCTCATCTTTGGCCAAAAGAAATGTGTAGCAAGTATATCCTCCGTCTTCTTGACGCCAAAATGTCCCATTAATCCTCCTCCATGCGCCTCCTGCAATAACAAAAGACGAACGGAGCTAGCTGGAATGCATAGCTTGTTAGCACGAAACACAAATCCATCGTTAAGAACGAACTTGTTCCAAGTTCTCCCTTCCTTACAATTCTGCAATACATCTTTAAATTCAGCATCATTAACATATTGATCCTTGATGGTCTCCAAACCAAATATTTTAAAGTCAAGTTGTGAAAGCATAGTATAACGACGAGACAAGGCATCAGCAATAACATTTTCTTTACCCTTCTTGTGTTTAATCACATAAGGGAAAGTCTCAATGAATTCAACCCATTTAGCATGTCGACGGTTCAGTTTTGCTTGACTTTTAATGTGTTTCAAAGATTCATGATCAGAATGTATAACAAATTCCTTGGGCCATAAATAATGTTGCCATGTTTCTAAGGTCCGAACAAGAGCATATAATTCTTTATCATAAGTAGAATAGTTCAGACTAGGCCCACTCAATTTTTCAGAAAAGTATGCAACAGGTTTTCCATCTTGTAATAACACACCTCCTAATCCAATTCCACTAGCATCACATTCAAGCTCAAAAGTCTTATTGAAATTAGGAAGTTGGAGTAAAGGAGCATGTGTCAACTTATCTTTCAATACCGTGAAGGCTTCTTCCTGTGTGGTACCCCAAACAAAAGGCACATCCTTCTTTGTAAGCTCATTGAGAGGTGCAGCAATGGTGCTGAAATCTCTCACAAAACGCCTATAGAAACCAGCGAGGCCAAGGAAACTCCTCACTTGTGTGACCGTTTTGGGCTGCAGCCAACTATCAATAGCTTCAATCTTGGCTTTTATCAACTTCAATTCCCTATGGAGTAACAACATAGCCAAGAAAAGATACTCGGTCGGTGCAAAAGGTGCACTTACCAAGGTTACCAAACAAACGTGCATCCCGTAGAGCAATAAAAACAGCACGTAAATGTTTCAAATGTTCTTCCAAAGATTTTCTATAAATCAATATATCATCAAAATAGACTACCACAAATCGTCTAATGAAAGCACGTAAAACTTCGTTCATTAACCTCATGAAAGTACTAGGTGCATTAGTTAACCCAAAAGGCATGACTAACCACTCATATAATCCAAACTTAGTTTTAAATGCTGTTTTCCATTCATCTCCCAATTTCATACGAATTTGATGGTAACCACTACGCAAATCAACTTTGGAGAATATTGTAGAGCCACTCAATTCATCAAGCATATCATCTAGCCTAGGAATAGGATGACGATAACGAATAGTAATATTATTAATGCCTCTACAATCAACGCACATACGCGACGTACCATCCTTTTTCGGCACTAAAATGATAGGAACAGCACAAGGACTAAGGGATTCACGTATATAACCTTTGTCGAGCAGTTCTTGTACTTGACGCATAATCTCCTTCGTCTCCTCTGGATTGGTACGGTATGGTGCCCGGTTGGGTAATGATGCACCGGGAATTAAGTCAATTTGATGCTCAATCCCGCGAATAGGTGGTAATCCCGGTGGCACGTCTTGTGGAAAGACGTCGGCGAACTCCTGCAAAATGTTAGTGACAGCAGGAGGCAAAGAGGAAGGCACGTCCTCGAATGAAAATAATGCCTCTTTGCACACAAAAGCATAGCAAACAGATTTGCTAAAATCTAGATCATCAATATCAGATTTGGTGGCAAGTAAACATGCACTTTTCAATTTAATTTCAGAAGCAACACTAGATTGTTTATTATTATTAGGCTGCATTTGTTGCTCAAATTCTTTTGCCACAATCTGATTTTCACTCTTAGTTTTCTCCTGTTTTGCTTTATTAGCTCTATTAATATCATCTTTCAAAATGGAATCAGGAGTCATAGGAAGCAAAGTAATATTTTTATCCTTATGAACAAGAGTATACTGATTGTTTCTACCATGGTGAATAGAATTTTTATCAAATTGCCATGGTCTACCAAGTAATAAGGAACATGCTTGCATCGGTACCACATCACAATCAACATAATCAGCATATGTAGAGATACTAAAATGCACACGAACAGTACGTGTTACCTTAACCTTGCCGCTGTTGTTGAACCATTGGATGTAGTAAGGATGTGGATGTGGTCTTGTGGTGAGAGATAGCTTCTCCACCATCTCGATGCTAGCCAAGTTGTTGCAACTCCCTCCATCTATGATCACGCGAACAGAACGTTCCTTCACAACTCCCTTTGTATGGAACAAATTATGCCTCTGATTTTGCTCAGCTTGTGTAACCTGCACACTCAAAACACGTTGAGCAACTAAACATTCATACCTGTCAGCATCTTCAGGAGCCATGTATTGCGTCTCATGATCAGAATCGTCTCCACCGTGTTCGTCACGTGTAATAAGAGCCAAAGTCTCCTCATCATAGTCACTAGCGGACTCATACCCACCATCCTCAGTAACAATCATCACACGCTTAGATGGGCATTCTCTCGCATAATGACCTCCACCCTTGCAACGTCGACAAATAATATCATGTGTTTGCCCTGTTGATGCCATGGATGAAGAAGAGCTCTTTGCAGGCCCAGAAGGTGTGCTCTTGGCAGATAGTGGTGATTGTGCCTGCTTTATTGTATCACGGTTGGAGGTGGCAGCCGACGGAGGCGCCGGTGAAGCAGAACGTGTGGAAGTAGATGATGCACGTGGTGTCCATGAAGAAGGTCGACCTGCAGAAAAGTTAGTCCGCGCCAATGCCTGTCGATCCTGCACTTCACGTTCAGCTTTACAAGCAAGATGGAATAAACGAGTGATATTAGTATACTCCTTATACTCTAGAATCGTCTGAATCTCTCTATTTAATCCACCCATAAAACGTGCAAGCATAGCTTCATTCTCCTCAACAATACCACATCTAATCATGCCAGTTTGTAATTCCTGATAATATTCTTCTACAGAATTTTTTCCCTGTCTTAAGCGCTGCAATTTTTGAAGTAATTCACGTTGATAATATGGTGGAACCCAACGAGTACGCATAGCAGTTTTCAAAGCAGCCCAAGTAGCAGGAATGGGATATAATCTACAATGCTCAGACCACCAAACACATGCAAAACTAGTGAATGCACAAACAGCAGCAGGAACACGTCTCTCCTCGGGGATATTGTAAACATGTAAATCGTTGTTCAGTTTCTAACTCCCAAGTAAGATATATATCAGGAACATATCTACCCTCAAATGGTGGAATATTCAATTTTAGTTTAGGGAGATGGTCATGATCTCGTACCTGAGGGTGAGCCCTACCATTGCCATTATTTGCATGTGGACGACCTGATGGTTGATGTGCTGGTGGTGGCACGTAGTTCTGATTTTGATCAACCTCATCCTCGTAATCGCCAGCAAAATCATCCTCCTCCGCATCAGCAGCAGGAGCCACAGAAGTAGCAACAGCAGCACCAACAGTTTGGCCAGGTGCAAGAGGGAGACGGCTCGCTCGGCGGAGGGCTGTTTCACGATGTGTAGGTAGTCGTCGTTGTTGTTGTTGTAGAGGTGCGTTAGGTGCAGCCGGTGGTGGTGGTGGAAGACGCGCGAGCAATTCATTAAACCTGTTATCGAGCTTTGTTTCGAACGTCTTCTCCATGTCATCTATCTTCTCCATGGCCTCTTCAAATCTGTTTAGCACATCCTGCACCTGTCCATTCATCATTTGCTGAAATTTATCATGCAACTCCTGATTCGTCATGTTCTCCTAGTCAGTCTCGTCGGCTTGTGATCCTGCCATGGTTAGCAACAATAGAAAACACACAAGAATATGATCCTACAAAATACTAACAAGAGGTGGTGGTGGCGGGTGTCACAAATCCGTCAAGCAAATCTCAGATTCTTACCAGTTCTTACCCAGCAGCAGGCGGTGATCGGCAACCGTTGTAGTCAAAACTCTCAAAAGCTTGGATAGAGCGATTGCTAGGGAGAGTCAAACGCACGACGTAGAGGTATGTGGAGCTGGGAAGGCTTATAGTATGGTAGCAAAAAGGGTCAGCAATAATCAATTCAGAGATGCAAAGTTGAATAAACGCTCAACGACGGTACTGTGCTGGTTCTAGGCTAGACCGTGCTAGAGACGCGAGCCTAGAACACTAACAAAATCACGGCGCTGCACGTAAATAAGGGAAAAGCACACTCTGGAACTTTTTTTTTCGCTTTTTTTTTGCGCTCCTCTTTTTTTTTGCGCTCCTCTTTTTTTTTGCGAAAAATTACTATAATGGCGAGTGTCTCAAAACTCTTCCCTCGTCAAACTGATAGGATGGGCACGAAATTTTTTTTTCACTTTTTTTTTGGAAATCAGGGCAGCGACGACGAAAAAGTGCGACAAAAAAATCACTATGATGGCACGTGGCTCAAAAGACTCAGAAAAGCCTAAAAATAGGATAGGGAACAAATATTTTTGCCCGTGAAAATTTTGGCCTAAAAACTGCCCGAGGGTCTCCAGACTCTTTATTTTTTTTTCCGAGACCTACGCAGGCAAGGAAACACGAATCGGAATTGAGATTGATCTCAAGAGCAAACCTGATATGAGAAGAACTCGGATTGGTGGTGGATATATGGTTACAGATTGGTGGTGGTATATGGATACGGATTGGTAGTGGTATATGGATAAGGATTCAGAGCGGTGGCAGATAAGCAAAAGTGGTAGATGGGCGATGATGATGGTGCGGCGGCGGCGTGACAACTTATGACCAGAACTCGAAACTCTAAAAGACTAGACTCTAAGACCAGCAACTTGACACGACGATGCAACCGCAAATTCAACAAAGCAAAAACCCTAAAAAGATTATGCAAAGGCTCAGATTGGTTCGGATATGATGAACTAACCCTAATTTTTTTGTGGCTTTTTCGTGGACTGTAGGTATGAAGAACAGACTCGATCTAATCTACGAAAAACTGTAAAATCTCACCGAGCAACCTGGAAATCTGATACCACTTGATAGAGGCAAAGGTGTCCCGATGTTTCGATGAGATGGTGGCTATCGTTTTCTGTGGGAGTCGACCTTGACGATCCGACTACGAACGTGCGAGACGTCACGCCTTAGCAATCGCTAAACCAACTTCCGAGGGGTTATTGACCACGCCGGAGCACGATCAACCTGACCACGAGGGCCTGTTTCCTGCGAGCAAACGAAGAACAAGCAAGAAACTGAGATTGCAATCTGGATATTGCGAATATAAGATGAAAGCTTTATTGATCAAGGTGGGGTTCTGTGACGTCTTGGTCTGGTCGTTGGACACAAACGAAGTACGCGAAGTTGCAGCTATGGCGAACTTTTAATCTAAACAAAACCCAAAGTCTAAACGACGCCCTAAGGCTGTATATATGGAGGAAGAGAGGGGAATTTCGTGGCCCTTGAGGGTGGGGTCCGAAACCAACCCTAACTCTTGTTTCCCCACACATACGGACTCTAAAAATAGCCTATACTTAAGTATTTCGAAATTACATGGGCCTGGCCCATTAATAAGGTGACGCAGCACCTAGAATAGCCTATGGACGAATATTATGAAGTGGCATCTTGTATATTTCGTCCATGGCTTCATGCACTCCTTATGGCGGCTTCAAAGTCCTGAAATCATCACTTGTAACTCCGTTCTTGATCCCCTTGCGCATGCCATCAACTTCATGCGTGTTCTTGCTCCAATGTTCATCCTTCTCCAAGCTAGGCCCTTCATTTGAAAGCAAAACAAATGTATCCAATTTAGGCAGCATCATAATCTCATGAACATTAGAATCATTACCAAGAAACGAAAGTACCTGGTAATTTAATTGGCGTGCGCAAGCTCTAGTAATTGGTCCAGTATATGTAACAGTAGGGGCTGTGGGTGTAACAATGGTATTGATGTCCTCATCACAATCTTTCGATGAGATAATAACTATCGATTTGGTGGAGATGACTTTGACGATCCGACTACAAACGTGCACGACGTTGCGCCTTAGCAATCGCTAAACCAATCTCCTGAGGTTACTGACAATGCTGGAAGCACGGTCAGCCTGACCACGAAGGTCTATTCCTGCAAGCAATCGAAGAACGAGCAAGAATATGATAAAGCAATCTGAATATTGCAAATATATATGAAGTATTGATAATGGTGGGGATCCGGAAGCGGTCTTGGTCTGGTCGTTGGACACAAACGAAGTACACAAAGTTGCAATGGCTAACTTTTAACTAAACAAATCCCCAGGAAAAAGCTACTAGATGTATCTACTTATATAGGAGCAAGGGCTGGCGGCAAGGGAGGTGGGAGGACGTCCCAAGGCAGCCTAAAACTAACCCTAGGTCGTACAAGGCTCATGGGCCCAAGTGGAGGTGATGCAACACCTTTGGGCTTGTAGTTTGACTCGGATTTTGCTGCAACGTCAGATTGTTTCGTCCGTAACTCAATGCTCCGGATGAATTTGAAGGTGAATCCAATTGGGTCGGAAAGAGCACGAAATCTAGTTTCTAACAAAAAAAGAATCACCCAATTCGGAGTCCGTATGAAAAAGTTGTTGGCGTTTTGAGTCAGGTATGTCTGTGCAGTCCGAATCTGAATCCAGAACGTGAGAGACTTGGACTCTATCATCTCTTGGCCCAAAAGTGACGTGAGAGGACTTTTTGAACACAACCTAAACTTCTCCTTTTCCCTTATCTTCATATGTGGATTGTACAAATGTCCCATACACCTGCAATTAGACAAAACACAAAAGTGTGTGAAGTATTTTTGTTCTGGATAACATAAATAGATTATTGAATAGTTTGCATTAGAAATCACCTGACAAATATGCATGTATGCAATATTTTTGGTCGTATCCAAGGTAGTCATGTCCTCATCATCCTCCCCTTTTTGAAAATAAAGCCGTCCTCAGCATTGCTTAATCTGAAGTGTGGCTAACAAAAGAGACAAGGTGTACATGTTGTATATGTATATGTCATCCATTTTAACTTCCCTTGATTTTTGCACATATGTCACATGTATACATGAGTAACTTTCATTGTTCATAAAATCTAAAGCCAAAAAATTATCACAGGAAGTAGAAGGCATGAAAATATTGGAACTCAGTTTGCACATATAAGTGAAGCTCTTATTCTCTTCAAAAGATTGGCAATGTTCATCATTAAACCATCCTAACTTCGATGAATAAACCTTACTTGCATCAAATTTACATGCTACAACATGCTTAAATAAGCAAACATGCAATAAGTCATTGGACACAGAATCATCATCAAGATTAGAGGTCATATCAAAATGATTAAACATTGGTTCTTTTGCATCAACAGTTAATTCAACGGGTGCACTCAAAATTGTTGATATTTCAGTTGTTTGATCACATGACGCATTCATGACAGTAACAAGAGTCTCTAAAATAGGTGGTGTGCTCAAATCAACAGGTAACTCAACACATGATGCATTCAAGTTAACTAGGCATGCTTCATTCTCATGTGAAGTTATATCATCAATACCTTTACTGTTACCTCGCAAAGATGTAGCTGATGTAGGTACGGACGTTGACAATGTACCATACTCTTGAGATGATATTGCGCTCACAATCCGAGGTGGGGCTGCTCTAGTAGGTGCAATAGTGGAGTAACCAACCGGCGATGGTGAGCATGAACTGGAATAGTAGTTGTTGTAGTCACCCAATGCATCCTCCTGTATCTGTCTCTCAAAGGTACAGGCACGGACATACATACCAGTAATGCAACGAGGAATATACTGAAATCTTGCCTGAATATTATGGTTCAAACCACCAAAAAATCTATTCATCGTATCATTCTCAGATTCTTCTATGTCACAATGATGCATATAAGATTTGAACTCTTGGTAGTAAGCATGAACAGTGTTGTTGCCTTGTTTAAATTGTTCAAATTTGCGAAGCAATTCACGACGATAATAAGGAGGGAAAAATTGTTGTCTCATTACAGCTTTCAAAACTTTCCAAGTTGTGGGTTGGTTATCAATGTTTTTCTTACAATGTACACTCCACCAAACAGAAGCAAAATCAGTAAATGCTCTAGTGGCTGCTCGCACTCGCTCAAGTTCAGAAAAGTCATGGTGACTAAAAACTTATTCTACTTCAAGCTCCCAAGCTAGATAAGTAGTAGGATTAAATCTACCCTCAAATGACGGTAAAAAAATAACCTGACCATGTGCTTGTGCGTGTTGTCCCAACTCTCGTGATGGTGAAGATGTGTCCGTCGTCCAAGAACTTCTATCTTCGGAACCTGTCATGATTAGTAGAAACAAGAAACAAAATTCAAGAATAATGTTCCTATGAACTACCAGGGTGTGGTGGTAAAGCGCTCACAGTAAAGCAAATATCAATATCTTACAAGTTCTTACCAAGCAGCAGGTGGTGACAGGCAACCAGCGGTGTCAAATAACTCTGAAGATTGTGTAAAGCGATTGCCAGGGGAACGTACATATACACGGTGTAGAAATATGTGGAGCTGGGTTGGCTATATATGGTAGCAAAAGATTAGCAATAATCAATTCAGAGATGCAATGTTGAATAAACGTTCAACGACGGTACTGTGCTGGTTCTAGGCTAGACCGAACTAGAGACGCGAGCCTAGAACACTAATGAGGTCACGTCGTAGCACAACTAGCATCAATGAAGGATACTAAGTAGCTCTGGACAGCAAGATATAAGTGAAGATCAAAACGGCAGTAAAGATAATGATGTGAAACAACAGCCAAGCAGGATATATCAACAACTTTGTCTCCAACTTTCGTCTGAAAAAATTTGTGCTGATTTTTTTGATTTTCTTTTTCAAGAATGGTATTGACTCAAGCTTTCAAACACAAAAGGAATCACTCAATTCTGAGTTGATATGAGGAGTCAAAAAATTTGAAAACTGGCCTGAAAGAACTTCGGAGGGCAAAAAGACCTATTTAAAAGCCGATTTTGAGGTGCCAAATATTGAACTAGCTTCTTCAACTATTTAGATGCGGCTCGTCGCTAGCTTTCGTTTGAGTACTCGCGGAGGCAAAACGGACTTCGTATGAGGAAGTTATGCCTGTTTTACTGAACAGTGCACAAAACAGATTCCAATCCGAATTCAACTACGAGATTGAGTCTAAAAAGATCCGAATTTTGTTTTTTTTCTTCTCTCTTTTTTTTCCTCACACTTTTTTTTCTTTCTCTCCTTTTTTTCTCTGACTTTTTTTCTTTTTTTTTCTCTTGTTTTTTCTCTCTCTCTTTTTTTCTCCCTCTTTCCAAAACAAACTAGATAAGATGCAGATTGGATCAAGCGAAGATGTGAACGATCTCAACTATTATTATGATAATGAATGGTGGGTAGCACGTGGTGGAAATTGATGGATGGGTGGTGGACAGCGGAAGAGATAATGATGCAGCGGTGGCGTGACTAATATGAACAGAACT
Source organism: Triticum urartu (assembly GCF_003073215.2). NCBI lineage: Eukaryota > Viridiplantae > Streptophyta > Magnoliopsida > Poales > Poaceae > Triticum > Triticum urartu. The sequence continues at coordinate 119,005,226 of NC_053022.1, forward strand.
CGAAACTCTAAACGAACTAGACACTAAGACCAGCAACTCGACACGACGATGCAACCGATAATTCAACTATGCAAGCAATGAAAAGAAAATTGCAAAGGCTCAGACTGGCTTGGACCAAGGATGAATAGATCTAACTCTTTTTTGTGGCTTTTTCTTGGACAATAGGTAAGAAAATAAATCTAATCTAGGAAAACTGGAAATTCTCACCGAGCAACCTGAAAACTGATACCACTTGATAGAGGCGAGGGTGTCCCAATCTTTCAATGAGATGATAACTATCGATTTGGTGGAGACGACTTTGACGATCCGACTATAAACGTGCACGACGTTGCGCCTTAGCAATCGCTAAACCAATCTCCTGAGGTTACTGACAATGCTGGAAGCACGGTCAGCCTGACCACGAAGGTCTATTCCTGCAAGCAATCGAAGAACGAGCAAGAATATGATAAAGCAATCTGAATATTGCAAATATATATGAAGTATTGATAATGGTGGGGATCCGGAAGCGGTCTTGGTCTGGTCGTTGGACACAAACGAAGTACACGAAGTTGCAATGGCTAACTTTTAACTAAACAAATCCCCAGGAAAAAGCTACTAGATGGATCTACTTATATAGGAGCAAGGGGTGGCGGCAAAGGAGGTGGGAGGACGTCCCAAGGCAGCCTAAAACTAACCCTAGGTCGTACAAGGCTCATGGGCCCAAGTGGAGGTGATGCAACACCTTTGGGCTTGTAGTTTGACTCGGATTCTGCTGCAACGTCAGATTGTTTCGTCCGTAACTCAACGCTCCGGATGAATTTGAAGGTGAATCCAATTGGGTTGGAAAGAGCACGAAATCTAGTTTCCAACAAAAAAAGAATCACCCAATTCGGAGTCCGTATGAAAAAGTTGTTGGCGTTTTGAGTCAGGTATGTCTGTGCAGTCCGAATCTGAATTCAGAACGTGAGAGACTTGGACTCTATCTTCTCTTGGCCCAAAAGTGACGTGAGAGGACTTTTTGAACACAACCTAAACTTCTCCTTTTCCCTTATCTTCATATGTGGATTGTACAAATGTCCCATACACCTGCAATTAGACAAAACACAAAAGTGTGTGAAGTATTTTTGTACTGGATAACATAAATAGATTATTGAATAGTTTGCATTAGAAATCACCTGACAAATATGCATGTATGCAATATTTTTGGTCGTATCCAAGGTAGTCATGTCCTCATCAATTACTATTGTTACTAATGATAAGAATGAACTTATTCCACAAGGAATTGTTACACGCTATAGAATGGTAATTGATTATAAAATTAAACAAAGAAATTAGAAAAGATCATTACCCTCTGCCTTTTATTGATTAAATGCTAGAAATACTATCTATGCACACACATTTTTTCTTCCTTGATGGATATTCTGGTTTTCACAAATACCTGTTTCTCAACCTGATCAAGAAAAGACCACTTTTACTTGTCCTTTTGGAACTTATGCTTATAGACGTACGCCTTTTGGTTTATGCAATGAACCTGCTACCTTTCAAACATGTATGACTGCTATATTCTCTGACTTTTTTGAAAAGATTGTTGAAGTTTCCATGGATGACTTTTCTATTTATGGGAAGTCTTTTGATGATTGTTTAAGGAATCTTGATCGAGTTTTGCAGAGATGGGAGCAAACAAATCTTGTCTTGAATTGGGAGAAGTGCCACTTTATGATTAACGAAGGTATTGTTTTGGGCCATAAAATTTATGAAAGAGGTATTGAGGTGGACAAAGCTAAGGTTAATGCAATTGCGAAAATGCCATGTCCTAAAGATATCAAAGGTATTTGTAGTTTCCTTGGTCATGATGGTTTCTGATAGAGGCTAAGGTGTCCCGATGTTTCGATGAGATGGTGGCTATAGTTTTCTGTGGGAGTCGACCTTGATGATCCGACTACGAACGTGCGACACGTCGCGCCTTAGCAATCGCTAAACCAACTTCCGAGGGTTATTGACCACGCCGGAGCACGATCAACCTGACCACGAGGGTCTGTTTCCTGCGAGCAAACAAAGAACAAGCAAGAAACTGAGATTGCAATCGGGATATTGTGAATATAAGATGAAAGATTTATTAATCAAGGTGGGGTTCTGTGACGTCTTGGTCTGGTCGTTGGACACAAACGAAGTACGCGAAGTTGCAGCTATGGCGAACTTTTAATCTAAACAAAACCCAAAGTCTAAACGACGCCCTAAGGGCTGTATATATGGAGGAAGAGGGGGGAATTTCGTGGCCCTTGAGGGTGGGGTCCGAAACCAACCCTAACTCTTGTTTCCCCTCACATACGGACTCTAAAAATAGCCTATACTTAAGTATTTCGAAATTACATGGGCCTGGCCCATTAGTAAGGTGACGCAGCACCTAGAATAGCCTATGGATGAATATTATGAAGTGGCATCTTGTATATTTCGTCCAAGGCTTCATGCACTCCTTATGGCGGCTTCAAAGTCCTGAAATCATCACTTGTAACTCCGTTCTTGATCCCCTTGCGCATGCCATCAACTCCATGCGTGTTCTTGCTCCAATGTTCATCCTTCTCCAAGCTAGGCCCTTCATTTGTAAGCAAAACAAATGTATCCAATTTAGGCAGCATCATAATCTCATGAACATTAGAATCATTACCAAGAAATGAAAGTACCTGGTAATTTAATTGGCGTGCGCGAGCTCTAGTAATTGGTCCAGTATATGTAACAGTAGGGGCTGTGTGTGTAACAATGATATTGATAACCTCATCAGTTTCTATAGGAGATTTATCAAAGACTTTTCTAAAATTTCCAGGCCTCTTACAAACCTTTTGCAAAAGGATATTCCTTTTGTTTTTGATGATGATTGTTTAGAAGCCTTCGGAACACTCAAGAAAGCCTTAATTTCTGCACCTTTTGTTCAACCACCTGATTGGAACTTGCCTTTTGAAATTATGTGTGATGCTAGTGATATGCTATTGGTGCCGTTCTAGGACAAAGAGTTGATAAGAAAGTGAATATTATTCACCACGCAAGTAAAACTCTAGACAATGCACAAAGAAATTATGCTACTACAGAAAAAGAATTTCTAGCAGTGGTGTTTGCTTATGATAAATTTAGATCCTATATTGTAGATTCAAAAGTAATTGTTCACACTGATCATGCTGCAATAAAGTATCTTATGGAAAATAAAGATGCCAAACCTAGGCTTATTTGATGGGTTCTTTTGCTACAAGAATTTGATTTGCATATCACTGATAGAAAAGGTGTGGAGAACACCGTAGCTGATAACCTATCTAGGTTGGAGAATGTTTTTGATGACCCACTACCTATTGATGATAGTTTTCTTGTTAAGGAATTAGCTGCAATAAATGTTTCTAATAGTACACCTTGGATGCTGACTATGCTAATTATATTGTTGCTAAATACATACCCCCTAGCTTTACATACCAACAAAAGAAAAAAATTGTTCTATGATTTAAAACATCACATTTGGGATGACCCACATCTTTATAAAGAAGGAGTAGATGGTATTATTAGACGTTGTGTACCTGAGCATGAACAGGAACAAATCCTACGGAAATGCCACTCCAAAGCTTATGGAGGACATCATGCGGGAGACAGAACTGCTAACAGGGTATTGCAATCTGGGTTTTATTGGCCTACTAATGTAGGGTAGAGACCCTAATCGCCCGATCTTTCACAAAAGGACCGGATCCCGGGGAAAACACGAAGAACACGGGGATGAACGGAAGGAAAACACAAGAGGAAAACACTAAACTAACACGAATAAGTCACACATGGGCTAGATCCTCGAGTACATAGGACGATACACGAATCCACGGACAACTAGGGACGATACACGGTAACCGGTTCTTCTCCGTGACGAGGTATTGAATCCACAAGGGGATCTTCCCCTAAACGGGTCTTGTATCCAAGGTGGATCTTCTCCAAAGAGGGGCCGCGGTCTCTCTCGTGGAGTAGATCCGATATGGATGAGCAATGCTCTATCTCTCAAATGAGCTAAACCAATGCTAACCCTAGTACGGGGCTAAGGGACAAGTATATATAGTCTAAATCCACGAAAGGGTAAGTGACGAGGGGATACATGGGCCCTAAGCCCATTCTCTGCACACAGGCAGGGCGGTAGTACCGGGCAACGGGCGGTAGTACCGCTCAAAGCGGTAGTACCGCTGGTACAGGCGGTAGTACCGGACCCGGGTCGTGCAAACACAGGGATTTGTCGGGTTGAGCGACAGTGGAGCGGATGTCCGGCGGCAGTATCGCTTGAAGGGCTTCAGCGGTAGTACCGCTCGTCCTGGCGTGTGCGGCTCCTCTTCAGGCTCTTGACGTCCATCTCGTTCCGTAGCTCCTTCCAGGCTGGTTCCTTGGTACCTAATGACACAAAACATCTCCATTTGAGGTAGTAGCCATGTCTCAAGTGGATCGGAGTGGAATTGTGAGAGGAGAGATGTCACCTCGGTTTCAAGAGCTCTTGCACGTCTCGTGTCATGGGTCCAAGAGGTGTCGTACTAGATGTAGTTGGGTCCATGGGGATGGCCTTGGGTTGCTCCGCATCATCTCCCCTCCCTTGGGGAAGATCCGTCCTCGGATCAAATTCTTCATCACCATGGAAGGGAGAGAGATCTTTGACGTTGAAGATGTCGCTCACGTTGTACTTGTCGCGCGGGAGGTCGATCTTGTAAGCGTTGTCGTTGTAGCGTGCAAGCACCTTGAAGGGTCCATCCACTCGTGGTCGAAGCTTGGAATTGCGTTCTTGTGTAAAGCGGTCCTTGCGAAGGTGTAGCCACACAAGATCACCAATGTTGAAGACCATAGGTTGCTTGTTGAAGTTGAACTTGGTTGGAAGGAGTTGAACTTGGCGCTCGATGGTGTTTCTTGTATCTTCGTGCACCTTCTTGAGATGTGTCACACGCGCACTTGCGTCCAAATTGATGCGCTCTTGGTGTGGTAGAGGAAGAATGTCCAATGGTGATAATGGGTTGAATCCGTAAATGACCTCGAAAGGAGACTTGCCGGTTGTCGAGTGTCTTGCTCGGTTGTAGGCGAACTCGGCGATAGGTAGGCACTCCTCCCACTCCTTGATATTCTTCTTGATGAGTACTCGAAGTAGAGCGGAGAGTGTGCGGTTTGTCACCTCCGTTTGGCCATCGGTTTGTGGATGATAGGCCGTGGAGAATAGAAGCTTGATTCCGAGCTTGGCGCATAAGGTCTTCGAAAAGTAACTCAAGAACTTGACGTTGCGGTCCGAGACGATAGTCTTTGGCACACCATGTAGACGCAATATTTCCCTACAAAAGAGATTAGCAACATGTGAAGCATCGTCTATCTTGTTACAAGGAATAAAATGTGCCATTTTGGAGAAACGGTCCACAACGACAAATATAGAATCTTTCCCATTGCGAGTCCTAGGCAAACCAAGTACGAAGTCCATGCTAATGTCTTCCCATGGTTGGTATGGAATCGGTAGAGGCATATAGAGGCCATGAGATTGAGCTTTGGACTTAGCTTTGCGACATGTCAAACATCGGTTGGTGAAGTGATTGACGTCCCGAAACATCTTTGGCCAAAAGTAGCTCTTCGAGAGCGTGGCGAACGTCTTATCGCGTCCGAAATGTCCCATTAAGCCCCCTCCATGCGATTCCTGCAAAAGCAACAAATGAAGGGACGACTTGGGGATGCAAACTTTGTTAGCTCTCATAAGATAGCCGTCTTTGATGTAATAGCATTCCCAAGATGTATTCGACAAACATTTGGCATATGGAGTGGCAAAAGTTCCATCATGCTCATACAATTCTTTGATATGCTCGAAGCCAATGACATCTAACTCAAGTTGTGTGACTAGCATGCATAGGCGGGAAAGAGCATCCGCTACGATGTTTTCTTTACCCTTGATGTACTTGATGACATAGGGAAAAGACTCAATGAATTCACTCCATTTAGCATGACGCTTGTTCAACTTAGTTTGACCCTTAAGATACTTGAGAGTCTCATGATCTGTATGAATGATAAACTCATGGGGACGAAGGTAGTGTTCCCATTCATGCAAAACACGGACTAAAGCATATAGCTCTTTGTCATAGATGGGATAATTGAGTTGCGCTCCGGAAAGTTTCTCACTAAAGTAAGCTATGGGGCGCTTCTCTTGCGTTAACACACCTCCTATGCCATTACCACTAGCATCGCAATGAATTCCAAAAGGCTTGTCGAAGTTTGGTAAAGCAAGCACGGGAGCATGAGTAAGAAAATTCTTAAGCTCATTGAATGCGGTATCTTGGGATGGTCCCCAAACAAAAGGCGCATTCTTCTTGCTCAAAGCATGCAAAGGCGAAGCAATGGTGCTAAAATCCTTCACAAAGCGACGATAGAAACCCGCAAGGCCAAGGAAACTACGCACTTGATGCAAGTTGGTTGGTTGCGGCCAAGTCTTAATAGCATTGATCTTGGACTCATCTACATGAACACCCACAGAAGAGACAACAAAACCCAAGAAAACGAGCTTATCAACACCAAAAAGGCATTTCTCCATATTAGCATAGAGACGCTCTTTCCTAAGAGTTTGCAAAACGGTGCGGACATGGGTGACATGCTCTTTGATAGATTTGCTAAACACAAGAATGTCATCGAAGTAAACCACAACAAATATACCAATGTAAGGGCGAAAGACATGATTCATAAGGCGCATAAAAGTGCCCGGTGCTTCCGAGAGACCCATAGGCATGATTAACCACTCATACAAACCAAACTTGGTTTTGAAGGCGGTTTTCCATTCATCGCCCTCTTGTATGCGGATTTGATAGTAATCACTCTTAAGATCAATTTTGGAAAATATAGTGGCACCACTAAGCTCATCTAGCATATCATCTAGGCATGGAATGGGATATCTATAACGAACGGTGATAACATTGATAGGTCTACAATCGGAGCACATGCGAAAACTACCATCATGTTTTTGCACAAGAATGACCGGTACGGCACAAGGACTCAAACTTTCACGCAGATGACCATGGTCTATGAGATGCTTTACATGCCTTTGAATTTCTTTGGTTTCTTCGGGGTTGACGCGGTAGGGAGCTTTGTTTGGAAGCGGTGCTCCGGGGATGAGGTCGATGCGGTGCTCAATGCCTCGTAGTGGAGGTAGTCCCGGAGGTAGCTCATCGGGGAAATCTTGAAATTCCTGCAAAAGAGAAGACAACACTAGAGGAAGAGTGTGAGAAGTGTTAGTTTGTGGTGCATTGTCCTTGCACACGAGGACGTAGTGTAGGACACTAGATGGGTTCTCACACACTTCTCTCATCTCACGTTTGGTGGGAAATAGAACTAGGTTCTTGTTTTCGCTCATCGTGGAGGCACTCAATTTGGGCTTGCGCTCACTCTCTTTTTGGTGGCTCACTCTCTCACCATTCTCTCCACGATGGGTGGCTTGCTTATCGGTGATCACTTGGCTTGGAGACATAGGGCGTAACACAAACTCCTTTCCTTGCATCTTGAAGCTATAGTGGTTTGTACGCCCATTGTGGACGACTCCTCTATCGAATTGCCATGGCCGTCCAAGGAGAAGATGACAAACGATCATTGGGATGACATCGCACTCCAAGGTGTCTTCGTAGGCGCCGATTTTGAAGGATACTTACACTCGGTGCTCGACTTGGATAGTGCCGGAGTCGCTAAGCCATTGCACTTTGTATGGATGTGGATGCTTTGTCTTGGGCAATTGGAGCTTGGAGCAAAGTTCTTCGCTTGCGAGATTGTGACAACTCCCTCCATCGATGATGAGCTTGACGGATCGTCCATTAATGTCGGCCTTGGTGTGGAATATGTGGCATCGTTCTTCTTCTTCTTGTTGATGTTGGAGAGTCAAGACTTTGGAGACAACAAGTGCGGGACTTGAATCTTCATCGCAAAAGACTTGTTCTTCTTCATTGTTCACGTGGCGGTGCATGGCGACTTGCTCAAGGGCTTCCATTTCTCCTTCGCTCATTGAATCATAAGTGCCATCGTCGTTGAAGATCATGGTGCGCTTGTTGGTGCACTCATAGGACTTGTGGCCTCGGCCACCGCAAGTGAAACACTTGAGGGAACTCGTCTTGACGGTCTCATCAGTAGGGGTTGATGATGATGAAGCTCTCGGCTTGAAGTTGCTCGTATTAGGATTGCTTGTAATTGGCGAAGCTTTCTTGGAAGTCGACTTGTCCATGTTGGAAGTAGAGGGTCTTGTAGTCGGTGTTGGAGTCGTTGAAGCTTGGTTATTGGAGAAACCGTAGGACTTGGATGAGAACTTGGCATACTTGAAATCATCTTGCACTTGGCGTTCCGCTTTGGTAGCTTGGTGCACCAGCTCGATTAGATTTGAGTATGGTTGGAAGTCAGCGATCTTCTTGATAGGATGATTGAGGCCATTCAAGAAACGTGCCATTGTTTGCTCATCATCTTCCGTCACATTGGCTCTTATCATTGCAATCTCCATCTCCTTGTAGTATTCTTCAACTCTCTTTGTTCCTTACTTGAGTTGTTGGAGTTTCTTGAAGAGGTCGCGGTTGTAGTAGGTAGGCACGAAGCGTGCTCTCATGACATCCTTCATTTGTGCCCAAGTAGTGATGGGTGGTTCACCTCTTGCCTCGTGGCGCTCTATGATTTGTTCCCACCAAATGAGGACATAGTCTTGGAACTCAAGGGATGCCATCGCGATCTTCTTCTCTTCTTCATAATTGTGCAAACGAAAGATCTTGTCAACTTTCAATGCCCATGAAAGGTATTCTTCGGGATCGTTGCTTCCGTTGAACTTGGGCATGGTGAACTTGAGCTTGCCGTAGCGTTGCTCTTCATTGTGTTGGGGTCGGGGATGATGACGCCCATGTTGTAGCTGATTATTCAACTCATGGTGCTCTTGACACGGAGGGTTGTCAACCTCATGTCGCTCTTGTCACCGAGGATTCCCATTGTCGTCATGCTCTTGATGAACTGGATGGTCTTGGCGAGCTTGTGGAGGAGCGCGTCGAGCTCGAGGAGGAACTAGACGATGCACGCGAGCTTGAAATCGTCGTTCGTGAATTTCTTCGCGAAGTGCCTCCTCTTGTTCACGGGCTTGTCGGTCTCGGTTGGTAACGGCTCGACTCGTATAGCGTAGAGCTTGTTGCGCATCAAGTGCTTGAGCGTCACGGAGTTGTTGTTCTTGATGTTGAGCCTCGGCATCTTGTGCATTTTGGTGTAGCCGCGCGCGTTCTTCCTCTTCATGTTGGCATTGTTGTTGCTGTTCTCGAGCTAGCGTAAAGGCTTCTTCGGCTTGACGTCATCGATGTTCTTGCGAGTCGGTGTCTCGAAGTGGATTGAGGTTTGCTTGACGCTCGTTGCGCGCGGCTCGACGAAGAGTGTTCGATGTCGGTGTACTTGAGCCGGAGAGGGTGAAGTCGGAATGGCGACTTGAACGGCTCCTTCTTAAAGTGGAAGAAGAGCGGTTGAGCAACAAAGCGCGAATCTCGTCCATCCTTGCGTCATTCTCTTGCTTGTGATCGTCGAGCTTGTGGTCGAAGTAATCCCTTGTACGTTGCTCGGAAAGTCGCAAGTCGGCGGCAAGGTTGTCGACGCGTTCACTCATAGCTTGTTGCTCTTGATGCAAAGCACGTGGTGCACCAAAGAGGTGACTCTTGGTGACGAAGGAGTTCATGTCATCGTCTTGCTCCATGAAGAGCGGGTTGGTAGAAGTACTTGGCCTATCCATCATTCCAAGACAAATGTGAGTGGTAGAAAGAGAAGAACGAATACCAAATGTACCTTGATCGAAGTTGAAAGTGAATCGATGATCACTCCAATGTAGGACAAGGAAATAGCCCAATCGGTTTCTCACACCTACACAAGTAAAAGCTTATGGTGGAGCTTGGTTAGGATGGTGGCACAAAAATTTGATGCAATTTGTAAGTGAGCTTCAATAATGTTGGAAAAGATTCGCAAGATGCAATGTAACAAGTAGACCAAGCATATAAGGTACACGGAAACACATGCACAAAAAGATAAGTGGGGTTGTGCAACCAAGGGTGAGCCAAAATGTGGAATCCACAAAAATGCTCTTGTTGCACAACACTAGAGAGACGCTAGCACGATTGCACGATAGGCGGATACAAGAACTTGTGCACAACCTACTTAGCAAAAATGCAATGACTTCTATCCCAAATATTTTGTATGCAAGGTGTTTCTATGATATGATCCAAGATGATCGAGTATGACAATCTTAATGTTGTATGATGCTATGGTTCTTGCTTAAAAGCTCTTTGCTTATATTTCCTCTTTGCTTAAAAGCTTGTTTGGCTCTTTGATGTTTGAGCTCTTTTCTCATGCAATGCTTGACGAACCAAGATAGCAAGTAAGTATGCGATGACCACTTTGTGACACAAGAGATGATACCAATATAGGCAACAATGATGTATGTATGCTATGGGAAGTATGATTACTAATGTGCACAGGTCTCGTTGCCGGCAATACTCAATGGCTAGTCTCGATGGGTTAGCAACGCAAAGGAGTAAGGCTAAGATGGCTATCAATGTAATGGCAAGAGTGATATGTCCAATAACAAGATGAGGTTACCGATCTTGTTTCCGGTATGGTGTCAAAATGGTGGCACGAATACCACGATGTAGTCGAGATGGTCGTTGTTGATGACGCGTCCGTGGCGAAGATGAGCGGCGGTGTTGTCGATGTCGAACCGTACCTAAATAGCCGAAACACAAAAGGATACGGTACCTGATAGAGGTAGGGGTGTCCCGATCTTTCGATGAGATGATAACTATCGATTTGGTGGAGACGACTTTCACGATCCGACTACAAACGTGTACGACGTTGCGCCTTAGCAATCGCTAAACCAATCTCCTGAGGTTACTGACGATGTCGGAAGCACGGTCAGCCTGACCAAGAAGGTCTATTCCTGCAAGCAATCGAAGAACGAGCAAGAATTGATAAAGCAATCTGAATATTGCAGATATATATGAAGTATTGATAATGGTGGGGATCCGTAATCGGTCTTGGTCTGGTCGTTGGACACAAACGAAGTACACGAAGTTGCAATGGCTAACTTTTAACTAAACAAATCCCAAGGAAAAAGCTACTAGATGGATCTACTTATATAGGAGCAAGGGGTGGCGGCCAAGGAGGTGGGAGGACGTCCCAAGGCAGCCTAAAACTAACCCTAGGTCGTACAAGGCTCATGGGCCCAAGTGGAGGTGATGGAACACCTTTGGGCTTGTAGTTTGACTCGGATTCTGCTGCAACGTCAGATTGTTTCGTCCATAACTCAACACTTCGGACGAATTTGAAGGTGAATCCAATTGGGTTGGAAAGAGCACGAAATTTAGTTTCCAACAAAAAAAGATCACCGAATTTGGAGTCCGTATGAAGAAGTTGTTGGCGTTTTGAGTCAGGTATGTCTGTGCAGTCCGAATCTGAATCCAGAACATGAGAGACTTGGACTCTATCTTCTCTTGGCCCAAGAGTGACGTGAGAGGACTTTTTGAATAGAACCTAAACTTCTCCTTTTCCCTTATCTTCGTATGTGGATTGTACAAATGTCCCATACACCTGCAATTAGACAAAACACAAAAGTGTGTGAAGTATTTTTGTTCTGGATAACGTAAATAGATTATTAAATAGTTTGCATTAGAAATCACCTGACAATTATGCATGTATGCAATATTTTTGGTCGTATCCAAGGTAGTCATGTCCTCATCAGTACCGCAACTCAAATTCTCAAACCTCGAAGTTGCAACACGTGTCGGAGTGCGAAACGGGCACAATGGGGGTAGTATGCGGAAGTGGTGATGGTGTATAAGTGGTGGAGGCAAAAATGCCAATCGGATGGGCGGAACTGGGCGGAACGGTAGTACCACGGGAACAGGCGGTAGTACCGCTGGTGGTACTTAAGCGGTAGTGCCGCTCGGTGAGGCGGTAGTACCGCTGGTGTCGGAAAAATCGCAAGGTCTGGATCGGGGCGAATTTTGGGGCGGAAAAGGATGATTTCGAGGCCAAAATTCGAGCGATTTCGTGGATGGAAAGAGGAGAAAATTGGGGAGATGCTAGATCCACTTGAAACCAAGCAAATCTACGGATCAAATCCAACAAAACTTCGCCAAACCAACAAATCACAAAAAAAAATTGGGGCTATTTTTGGTGGGGATTTTTGAATTTAGGACGAAAAACAGCAAAATAAGGCTAGCAACACAACGGGGAGGCTCCGAAATCGTGATAAACCTGGCTCTTGATACCAAGATGATGTAGGGTAGAGACCCTAATCGCCCGATCTTTCATGAAAGGAGCGGATCCCGGGGAAAACACGAAGAACACGGGGATGAACGGAAGGAAAACACAAGAGGAAAACACTAAACCGACACGAATAAGTCACACATGGGCTAGATCCTCGAGTACATAGGACGATACATGAATCCACGGACAACTAGGGACGATACACGGTAACCGGTTCTTCTCCGTGAGGAGGTCTTGAATCCACAAGGGGATCTTCCTGTAAAGGGGTCTTGAATCCAAGGTGGATCTTCTCCGTAGAGGGGCCGCGGTCTCTCTCGTGGAGTAGATCCGATATGGATGAGCAATGCTCTATCTCTCAAATGAGCTAAACCAATGCTAACCCTAGTACAGGGCTAAGGGACAAGTATATATAGTCTAAATCCATGAAAGGGTAAGTGACGAGGGGATACATGGGCCCTAGGCCTGTTCTCTGTGCACAGGCAGGGCGGTAGTACCGGGCAACAGGCGGTAGTACTGCTCAAAGCGGTAGTACCACTGGTACAGGCGGTAGTACCGGACCCGGGTCGTGCGAACACAGGGATTTGTCGGGTTGAGCGGCAGTGGAGCGGATGTCCGGCGACAGTACCGCTTGAAGGGCTTCAGCGGTAGTACCGCTCGTCCTGGCATGTGTGGCTCCTCTTCAGGCTCTTGACGTCCATCTCGTTCCGTAGCTCCTTCCAGGCTGGTTCCTTGGTACCTAATGACACAAAACATCTCCGTTTGAGGTAGTAGCCATGTCTCAAGTAGATCGGAGTGGAATTGTGAGAGGAGAGATGTCACCTCGGTTTCAAGAGCTCTTGCACGTGCTCGTGTCACGGGTCCAAGAGGTGTCGTAGTAGATGTAGTTGGGTCCATGGGGATGGCCTTGGGATGCTCCGCATCACCTACTCTCTTCAAGGATGCTCGTAAGTTCGTCTTATCTTGTGATGAATGTCAAAGAATAGGTTATATCGGTAAGCGTCAAGAAATTCCTATGAATTATTCACTTGCTGTTGAACCATTTGACGTTTGGGGATTTGATTACATGGGACCTTTTCCTTCTTCTAATGGGTATACTCATATTTTGGTTGTTGTTGATTATGTTACTAAGTGGGTAGAAGCTATTCCAACTAGTAGTGCTGATCACAACACCTTTATTAAAATGCTTAAAGAAGTTATTTTCCCAAGGTTTGGAGTCCCTAGGTATTTAATGACTGATGGTGGTCCACACTTTATTCATGGTGCTTTCCGTAAAATGCTTGCCAAGTATGATGTTAACCATAGAATTGCATCACCCTATCATCCTCAGTCTAGTGGTCAAGTTGAACTTAGCAATAGAGAAATAAAATTAATTTTACAAAAGTCCGTCAATAGGTCCCAGAAGAATTGGTCTAAGAAATTAGATGATGCACTTTGGGCTTATAGAACAGCATATAAAAATCCTATGGGTATGTCTCCTTATAAAATGGTTTATGGAAAAGCTTGTCATTTGCCACTTGAGTTAGAACATAAAGCTTATTGGGCAATTAAAGAACTCAACTATGATTCCAAACTTGCTGGTGAGAAGATGTTATTTGATATTAGCTCATTAGATGAATGGGGAACCCAAGCTTATGAAAATGCCAAGTTATTTAAAGAAAAAGTTAAAAGATGGCATGATAAAAGAATCCAAAAGCATGAGTTCAAAGTTGGAGAATATGTTCTTTTGTACAACTCTCGTTTCAGATTCTTTGCAGGAGAAATCCTCTCCAAATGGGAAGGACCCTACGTTATCGAGGAGGTTTATCGATCTGGAGCTATCAAAATAAATAATGCCGAAGGTACTAACCTGTCATGGGTTTGTTACGGCAGATGTCCTTGTGAAGGGACTTAGTCGTGGAGCCATCGCTATGGGTTAGCTTTAAGGGGTTAAACCGGACAAAGGGACACGGGGAATTTTATACTAGTTCGGCCCCTTTGAAGAAGGTAAAAGCCTAGGTCTAGTTGTGATTGGTATTGCTATGGTTTCGAAGGCCAGGGAGCGAATCCGCTTTGTCTGGCTCTCGAGTTGTTGTCTGTTGTCCTGAACCGCTGCCGGGTCGTCCCCTTATATACATGGGCGGCGCCCGTCGGTTTACAGAGTCCCGATACCGGCTCATAAACGTGTCCGGTTCGGTCTCCACTCTTTCTATCTTACAATACAAGTTTCATACAAATGCCGGTTCACGGCTACGGGCCTTAAACCGGTTCTGGGCCTTGGACTTTTCCTCTTATGTCTACATGGGCTTCAAGCATAATCAACTACGGATGAAGTTAACCCGGCCTTTCCTGGCCGGTTTACGCCCAGTAGTAATATCCCCATCATTAGGCCCCAGATTTATTTGAACAGGTTCATGTAAATACTTAGTAAAAACTTCGTCTTCAACATCTTCTCATAATTTAGTAAACCGCCGTGACATCATCTTCTCAGATCATGGTAAACTATCGTGACGTCATCTGTTTAAAAACTGTGTATGACATATCCTCATTAATGGGTCTCCGACAATCGAGGCAACAACTCCGCCTCACTTCCAAATTTTTGGCCCCTCGATTTTCGCACCTAACACTTATCCCTTGCCTTTATAAATAGGACCGAGGGGTCATTTCACCTTTTCCCCCTCGTGCCTCTTCGCGTCGTCTTCCTTGCGCTGCTCAGCCTCTGGAGCTCCGCCGCCACCGTCGACCGTTGCCTCTGCTCCGACCCTGGCCGCTGCATCACCCTGAACGCACCAGAATATTGCGGCGCCTTTCCGCTTCCTCACCAGCTCCGGTAAGTTCTCTGCTTTTTTTGCCATAGATCTGTTCTAGGGTTTCGACATTCTTCGCAGTTCTTCTGAAGTTCATCAGTGCTTCAGTGCTGTTCTTCCCTGTTCTGCCTTTAGCCTGTAGATGGACACTTCGTGCTTGACGTATCCCTTGCCGTAGCTAACCTTCCATTGTCATCACAAACCCTTATGCGCAAAGAACTGATCTAGTCCTTCATAAATTTCTTCGGTTCTGCACCCCTTCTAGATCCAATTATTTTTGCTTTTCTGTCTTACCTTAGATCCGAAAATTTTATATATCACTGTGAGATATGTTTCTCCTTAGACCAACATAGGCGGTTTAACCTTGTATAAGCAGTCTATGCCATTAGCCCTCTGATAAATCGGAGGAGCATCATACCTTCATAATTATGCTCCGGTTTAACAGTGTCTGAGTAATCATGTGATAGTATTACTTTTTCCCCTTATTGCATTAGTCTCCGGTTCATACCATTTCACATATCAGTATGTTTCTTACTCCCTTGTCTCTTGCATATGATCATGCGTAATTTATAAACCGGCCTTTCATTTTCAGTTTGTTTGCGTTGCAATGGCCAAACAATTCACTGCCTGCAACTGGGCTCGTTCCCAGGTTACTAAGGCTCAGTGGAATGAGATGGTTACCATCGGCTCCCTGCCTAAGAAAACTGAAATCAAATGGGGAGTTCCCGGAACAGAAAATCCTCCAACCCCAAGGCAGGGCGAGGTGGTGGTCTTTGTTGACCATATAGGTCGTGGCTTCAAACTGCTAGGGTCAAAATTTTATTGAGATGTGCTTGCCAGCTTCCAACTTCATCCGTAAGATATTGGTCCCAACTCGGTTTCCAACTTATGCAACTCCAGGTCTTTTGCGAAGTATATTTACAAGAAGAACCAACTGCAGAACTGTTCCAAGATTTCTTTCACTTAAACCGGCGCACAGAGTTTGTAAATGGTCCGAACACAGAACTTGGTGGCGTCTCGATTCAAAAGCGGAAAGAAGTTGAATTTCCTCATGCCAAACATCATAGCCACCCAAAGGAATGGAACCAAACATGGTTTTACTGTAGAGACACTTCGCCTGAGGGTAAAAATCCGCTCCCCGGCTTTCGTGATCACAGACTATCAAATACTCACCCAAAGCCACAACGCCTGAGCTCTTCGGAAAGGGCGAAATATGCTCCTCAACTCGCTAAATTCCGGGCCTTTATGGCAAACGGTTTAACAGGCGTGGACTTTGTGCACTATTGGATATCCTGGAGTATCTTGCCACTAAGCCAGCGTCCCGGTTTAATGTGCGAATATACCGGTGAGGTTGATGATCCTCAACGCCATTGCAACATCCAATTATCTGAGGAAGAAGTCACTGAAGGTGTAAAGAAGATTCTAAATGAGTTGGAACTGATCTGTAGTCAAACCGGTCTGAGTCCCTTCTATGCCAAGAACAAACCGCCTGCTGTAAGCATTATACTTCCTCTTCATCTCTAATATCTTTAACTTATGCAACCTGTAACCCTTCTTCTTTATATGTAGGGTGATGACCCCTTCTGGAAAAGGAAAACCGTAGAGAAAGCAGCAAAGCCGACTGGAGATAAAGCGGTCAAGCCATCCCGCCCAAAGACCAAAGCCGTAAAAGGGACGTCAAACCGGAAAACGGCTGACCGAATTAATATGGAACTTGATGATGATACTGATGATCCAGAAGTTGAGGTAGAACTTGACTCACTTGACTCTCTTTTCATGCATCTCATTAACAATGATCTTCCTCAGGAGGACGCAGAAGCTAGTCAAGCTGATGACGTAGAGGTAATTACCCTTTCCTCCAGTTCAGACTCTATGCCAACACAAAAAACTCGCCAAGAAGTCCGGAAAGTAAGCTTTTCTCATCATCTTGCTCACTTGGATCAAACATTTATTTTGAAGACTCAACAGCATGAAGCTCACCGGACAACCCGGCACAGTGGCCAACAGGCCACTTCAGCCGGTTTACCTGACACTCCGGTTCGGAAGCGCCGGTCTGAGGTCTCTCCTACTTCTGACCATTCTTACCCCAAGGCAGGTTTTTTCAGACAGCCTCTTAATCTGTCCGATTCAAATTATCAGGTGACACCTCCTTCATCTTCTGGTGAATCGACAACAACTCAACTCCCCCCTTTAAAAACTGTGACCGGGTGAGTTGTAAAAACCTTTCCTTTCAATGCGCCATAACTCCTTTGAATAGGATGTTAATCCTTTTTTATTATGTTTGCGGGGCCAAAGCCAGACCCAGCAAGAAAGCTCGGGTCACCAATCCGCCAAAAGACCCTGTCGCCGAAGAAGAAGAACCAAGAGGTGAACCGGAATAGACTGGTGAACCGGAAGGCCCCCATCCTGAAGCTACTTTTGATGATCCACCCCTTGAAGGCCAACATACCGATGAACCAACAGATGTTGAGCCTGCCGCACCCGATACTGAACCGGCAGAGCCAATCCATGCTAGTCCGGTGAAAGACACTGAAATTCCAACATCATCCACCAAAAATCTTGAAGGCCAAGGTGATGATGTTATTATTACTGGAATAGGCCACAGCTCTCCTGGCCATCCCGTCATTTTAGCTCAGCATAGTGCCAAAGAAGAGCAAGCTGCCCGGGATAAAGGTAAATGGAGCAGCGACTTATCAAACTATGCTCATCTTAACGCTGATGAGCTTCATTCTGGCTTCTTGAACCGTCTACACTCAAACCAGGATTATGAAGCCGGTTTGGTGAACTTGATGAAAGAGCGATATGAGGTAAATTCCTCTCGCTTTGTATATTGATTTATAGCTGAAACACTATCCCAAGTTGCCCCCAAGGGTCATTTTATGATTGTTAATCACAAATCGGGTCTTTGTAACACTTTAAGCATCCCATCATTGATCCTTGCAATGGCAGGTCGCTAATAATAGATAAGACTCATCTTGAAAAAATTAGATAACTTTCTGCAGCATAGCCCCCAAAGGCCGGTTTAACTTGGCAAGTTAATCCGGTTTTTAATCCACACATCCGTTTTAGAACAGACGCACATTAGCCCCCAAGTGTCAAGGATAATGCTTGCATTGTTCTGGAGACTTGTATAAAGTGTAGTACTTGAGAGCAAATAGGCATTAGCCCCCAAGTATGAAGTGCATAACTTTGTTATACGCTTTGTACTTTAGCACACATATATGCTGTTTGTTTAACATACCTTCAACATTGTAGGCTGAACTGAGAAACAAAGATGCCCGAAATTCTGACTTGCAAGAAAATGTGAAGTCACAACAAGCCGAGGCTGCAAAAGCCAAAGAGGAGCTGACCCAGGCTCTGGCCGGAATGGAAAAGCTGAAAGAATCCTTCAACCAAGAACGTGCTGAATGGGAAACCGAGAAATCCGGTTTAACCAAAAGAGCTGTAGACGCCGAGGCAGCCCTGAAGCCAGTTTTGAAGAACTAGCCGGTTTGAAACGCCAAATCAATGCTATGACCTCTGCTATCTTTGGTAAGTGTCTGCTTATGTATGTTGCGCTAGTCGATGAATCTTATAACTGACCAAAATGTTGATAAAATCTTTGGCAGGCACTCGGATCGCTCATCTTGGTACAGATATGCGGATGAAGCTCAAAGCGGCATATACATTGGTTGAACAGCTATACTCTGGGTCTCAACGGGTTATTAGCACGACAGCTTATAACAAACCGGCTCCAACTTTGATTAAGGAAACCCTTGAGAAGTTGGGCATGTTACCAGCCCGTATTGCTGAGTTGAACAGAGCAGCTGCCAGAGCAGGAGCTTTAACCGCCCTTATTCGAGCCAAAGCCTGGATTCCAGACCTTGAAGCGGAGGATATCATCAAAGGATACCCAGGCGTTAAAGAAGACGGTTCAAACTTCGACAATGATGATCTTCGGCGGCTGACCAAACAAATGCGGCCAGCGACCAGCAAGTTGGCTGATGATACCGATTTGTCCCATTTTCAACCGTTTTATGATGCAGAAGGGAAAAGACAGCCGGCCGACATCCATGAAGTCGAAGAACTTGTGCCTCCGACTCGTAAGCACACTTACGCCCCTGATATTAACCCTTCCAATCTTATCCATGAGGAAGCAGTGTTCCAAGCGTTAACTGAAACCGATTGGTCAACGGCTGATTTCCAGCGTCTGGGGAGGGATGAAGAAGTGCCTACACCAACTGACCCTCAACCGTCAAACCGTCGCGATGAAGAGTCCTGATCCGGTCGCCGGTTTATATGTCTACTTTGAAAAACAATGATACTGTTTGAGCCGCTTTGAAGCTTCATGTAATAGGATAGCTGAAACTCCGTTTATCTGCCATGCCATCGAGCATGTTTTGTAATACTTTGTGACAATCTATGCCGCCCTTTGGGATATATTTATGCATAACCCATGATGAATGGCGTTCCTGGGTACAACAACTTAAAAGTATCTAGCGGTTTACCGCTAGACGTGTCATGATGTCCAAGAAGTATATAGTACCTAGATGAATAATCAAGTGTTTGTACAAAAAGTAATGTACAGAACATACCTCATTGGTTGACCAAACGTGTATACGGCAAAGGTGTTAATACCAATCTGGAACGTTGATAGCTCCATCTTCATAATGCCGGTCTATATATTAGACCGGACCGGGATAACCACCAGATTTTCTTTATAACACTGGCGATTTAGTCAAACCAGACCGGGTCAATGAGCACCGGTTTATAATTGATCACGTGCCCACAACTTGAAGTTGAAAAGCAAGCCGGGTCAAGGACACCGGTTTATCAAAAAATACTTATGATTTTTAACAAACAAAATTCAAACAGGAAAATATGCAAGGCTTTTTACAAGCTGCCAGGCTCCAAATCGAGGCTTTTCATGGGCTACCAGGCCTCTGAGTTAAACCATTTAACAAAGCCTTTTAAGATGGGTCTCCAATTAACCAATCATTGTTTTAACTATGACAAGTTCAGGGTCTGTAAAAGATTGACTTCCCAAACGTTCGATGGGTCATATCAGGATTACCTGGACAGGAGTGGCTTACTTGATGAAGGCAGGTTAACCCGGGTTTTTAGGTGAATACACCAGGCTTCCAAGCCGTGGCTTGATAGCCAATTATGAGGGTCCTTTCAAACTATTTGTTGCTTTGCAAAAAGAGCCCCCAAGTAACTTTGTGAGCGATGCTCAGTGTGTGCCCATGTTTGAGTCTGTACTGTGTACAACACTCTCTTTGGCTTCACAATTTTTTTCCCTTTGTGGCTTAAATGCCTATCAAGAGGTAGCTATGGTGTGAGGACAACCAAGCCCCCTAGTGATATCCCTTCGTGGTTTAAAAACCGATCAAGAGGTGTAGCTGTAGTTCAAATATGACCAAGCCCCCTAGTGATTTTTTTATATCTATGCAGCTGCTAAAGCCGGATTAAAAGACTCCGCTTTGACAGTTAACTTGTAAAAGCACGCACATGATATAAAAAGAACAGATACCCCGCTTATAACGGAGGCTCCGGTTTATTATATGATATATACACCGTCATAAATATGTACAGATGAAGAGCCTATGGCTTCAAGTATAGTAAGGACGAAGGAGAGCTATGTTCCATGGCCGCTTGGTCTCCTCCTCCGATTGACGTGAATCTTCATGCTCTCAAACATCAATGAGGTAGTAAGATCCGTTGTGTAGATTTTTGCTGACCACAAAGGGTCCTTCCCAAGGTGGGGATAACTTGTGCATATCAGTCTGAACCAGGATGAGCCGGAGCACCAAATCACCTTCTTGAAAGGTTCTGGTTTTAACCCGGCGGCTGTGATAACGTCGGAGATCTTGTTGATAAATCGCCGATCGTGCTGCTGCAAGATCACGCTCTTCATCCAACAGGTCCAGTGAATCCTGACGTGCTTTCTCATTATCAGCTTCAACATAAGCTGCCACATGGGGCGTATCGTGACGGATGTCACTAGGAAGAACCGCCTCCGCTCCATAAACCATGAAGAAAGGTGTGTAACCCGTAGACCTATTGGGTGTGGTGTTGCTGCTCCATAACACAGAAGGTAGCTCCTCAACCCAACAACCCGGCGTCCACTTTAAGGGAACCATAAGCCTTGGTTTGATACCCCGTAGAATTTCTTGATTTGCCCTTTCTGCTTGACCATTAGATTGGGGGTGAGCCACCGACGCTAGATCAAGCCGGATGTGCTCATGTTGACAGAATTCCTCCATCTCCCCTTTTGACAGATTAGTACCATTATCTGTTATAATGCTGTGTGGAAAACCAAACCGGAATATCACCTTCTTGATGAATTGAACCGCCGTGGCTGCATCACACTTGCTGACTGGCACTGCCTCCACCCATTTAGTGAATTTATCAACTGCTACTAACAGGTGGGTCTTTTTGTCCTTAGAATGCTTGAAGGGTCCAACCATATCAAGCCCCCAACTTGCAAACGGCCACGTAATTGGAATCATCCGCAACTCTTGAGCCGGGGCGTGCGCACGGCGGGAAATTTTTTGACATCCATCACATCTCTTGACTAAATCCTCCGCATCAGCATGCACCGTCAACCAGTAAAAACCGTGGTGAAAAGCTTTGGCAACCAACGATTTTGAACCGGCGTGGTGACCGCAATCCCCTTCATGGATTTCTCGTAGAATCTTACAACCTTCTTGAGGAGAAACACATCGCTGAATTGCTCCTGAAACACTGTAACGATGTAACTCCCCGTTGAGTATGGTCATGGACTTGGAACGCCGGATTATCTGTCGGGCCAACGTTTCATCGTCTGGTAACTCGCCCTGGTTCATGTAAGCCAGATATGGGATCGTCCAATCTGGTATGGCATGCAGAGCTGCCACCAACTAAGCCTCCGGATCAGGAATAGCCAAATCTTCTTCGGTTGGTACTTTGACTGACGGATTATGCAACACATCAAGAAAGACATTGGGCGGGACCGGTTTACGTTGGGAACCAAGACGACTTAGAGCGTCCGCCGCTTCATTATTCCACCGTTCTATATGGCACCTGATAACCTTTAAAGTGACCAGCCACTGCATCCACCTCTCGCCGATATGCAGCCATGACTGGGTCCTTAGAATCCCAAGTGCCAGACACCCGCTGAGCCACTAGATCTGAATCGCCGAAGCACTTAACCCGGCTCAAATTCATCTCCTTAACCATCCGAAGACCGTGGATCAAAGCCTCATATTCAGCTGCATTGTTAGTACAAGGGAACATTAAACGGAGGACATAACAAAACTTGTCACCTCGTGGGGAAGTTAGTATGACTCCAGCCCCCGAGCCCTCCAACTGCCTGGATCCAGCAAAATGAATAGTCCAATATGTATTATCTGGTTTCTCTTCAGGTGCCTGTAACTCCGTCCAATCATTGATGAAATCCATGAGTGCATGGGATTTGATTGTTGTGCGGGGTATGTATTTGAGCCCGTGAGGTCCAAGCTCAATAACCCACTTGGCAATCCGGCCAGTTGCTTCTCTGTTTTGAATGATGTCACCCAGAGGAGCTGAACTGACCACTGTGATAGGATGGCCCTGAAAATAATGTTTAAGCTTCTGGCTCGCCATAAATACCCCATACACCAATTTTTGCCAATGCGGATACCTCTGTTTTGACTCAATGAGCACCTCGCTGATATAATAAACCGATTGTTGAACCGGATATTCCTTACCAAGCTCCTTGCGCTCTACCACAATGGCTACGCTAACAGCCCGGGCATTAGCAGCCACATATAATAATAATGGCTCTTTATCAATCGGTGCTGCAAGCACGGGCGGTTCAGCTAGCTGCCTCTTCAGATCCTCAAACGCCTTATCACCTGTCTCGCTCCAGACAAAGTTATCTGTTTTCTTGAGCATCTGATATAAAGGAATGGCCTTCTCTCCAAGGCGACTGATAAACCGGCTCAGGGCTGTAATTCGGCCGTCCAGACGTTGAACATCGTTAATACACGCCGGTTTAGCCAAGGATGTAATTGCTGCAATCTTTTCCGGATTAGCCTCAATGCCTCTGTTTCATACCAGAAAGCCTAAGAGCTTGCCAGCCGGGACACCGAAGACACATTTCTCTGGATTGAGCATCATCTTGTAAACCCGGAGATTGTCAAAGGTTGCTCGGAGATCATCTATCAATGTCTCCTCCTTTCCGGACTTGACCACAATATCATCCACATAAGCATGAACATTGCGCCCAATTTGTTTATGAAGGCAGTTCTGAACACATCGCTGGTAAGTTGCCTGGGCACTCTTGAGTCCAAAAGGCATGGAAACATAGCAGAAGGCTCCAAAGGGAGTTATGAAAGCTGTGTTCTCCTGGTCCTTAACCGCCATTTTGATCTGATGATAACCAGAGTAAGCATCCAGAAAACACAAACGGTCACAACCCGCCGTAGCATCAATTATCTGATCAATGCGAGGGAGAGCAAAGGGGTCTGCAGGGCAAGCCTTGTTTAAATCTGTGTAGTCCACACACATGCGCCAAGTGCCGTTTTTCTTAAGAACCAGCACCGGATTAGCTAACCACTCTGGATGAAAAACTTCGACAATAAACCCTGCGGCCAACAGACGGGCTACCTCTTCACCTATAGCCTTACGTCTCTCTTCATTGAAACGGCGGAGGAACTGTCGGACCGGTTTAAACTTAGGATCAATGTTGAGTGTGTGCTCAGCGAGTTCCCTTGGTACACCTGACATGTCAGAAGGTTTCCATGCAAAGATGTCCCGATTCTCACGGATGAACTCGATGAGCGCACTTTCCTATTTGGGATCCAGGTTAGCGCTGATGCTGAACTGTTTGGATGAATCGCCAGGAACAAAGTCAACCATCTTAGTGTCTGTAGCCCATTTGAACTTCAACGCTGGATCATGTTCTGTAGTTGGCTTTTTCAAAGAGGTCATGTCTACCGGATCAACTTGCTCCTTATAGAATTTCAACTCCTCCGTGGCACAAACCGACTCAGCATAAGCTGCATCACCTTCCTCACACTCCAAAGCAATCTTTCTACTTCCATGCACTGTGATAGTCCCCTTATGACCTAGCATTTTAAGCTGTAAATAAACATAACACGGCCTCGCCATGAATTTAGCATAGGCCGGCCGCCCAAACAAGGCGTGGTACGGACTTTTGATCTTTACCACCTCAAATGTCAATGTTTCTGCCCTTGAATCATAGTCATCTCCAAAAGCTACCTCCAAAGCTATCTTGCCAACAGGATATGCAGACTTACCAGGCACCACACCATGAAAGACCGTATTTGACGGTTTAAGATCCTTATCTATCAACCCCATACGGCGGAATGTATCATAATACAAAATATTGATACTACTTCCCCCATCCATGAGCACTTTAGTGAACTTGTATCCCCCAACTTGAGGGGCTACCACCAGGGCCAAGTGACATGGATTATCAACCTGGGGTGGGTGATCATCTCTACTCCACAAAATAGGTTGCTCAGACCAGCGTAAATACTGAGGTACTGCCGGCTCAACAGAGTTTACTGCCCTTTTGTGAAGCTTCTGATCACGTTTGCACATACTAGTAGTGAAGACATGATATTGCCCGCTGTTCAGCTGTTTGGGATTGCTCTGATAACCCGACTGTTGCTGCTGATTCCCCTGATGGTTGTAACCTCCCTGGTTGCCTTGGTGCCCTTGATTGACGTGTCCGGTTTGGTTGCCTTGAAACCCTAAACTGGAACCACCGCCTCCGTAACCAGGCCCGTGGAAACCTCCTCCTGAACCGCCGGGCGGGCCGTTGTCATATTGGAACATATTGGAATTCTTGAAATCCCGCATGATAT